>NC_081797.1:500000-585000 GCF_963082965.1 Carassius carassius
TATCATATTCCCTCAGAAACTTAAAAGGTATTCACGGCAACCCTTCAAAATAAAAGTTCAGTTTAACTTGAAGACACTGTGCCAGAAATATATTATCCTATGAGAAGCTTGTATTAAAGCACTGGCATGAATTCTTGAACAAAATGTATTTGTTATTTGATTTGTGAAGTGTCTAAATGATCATTTTGAGGTGGGACGTGGATTTGGTCTCATCGCATCTCTTTCTCATCTTCTCACACAGCTAACACGAGTAAACAAATCTTTCTTAGTGAGGCAGAGTTGGTGTTTTAAAATCGTATCTGGAAACACCTTGTGATATGTATGTTTGCTTCTGTATTTTATTAGTTTGTGATGTTTGTATAGTCTTACAGTGTAATTAATGTATTGTTTTATTCTGGTCTTAAGGCAGTGTGTGGTATGGTACTGTGTGTAGGCCTGTGGTTTCGTGACTCATGTTTTGCCCGCAGGGCGTCTCAGTAAAATTAAAGCCAGCAAATCCGATTATTTTCTCCCAAAGGGAATGGACTGATCGTCAGCTGATGAGAGCTGTGTGTGTGTGTGTGTGTGTGTGTGATGGTGAGCTCCAGGGCCAGTTACAGAACGATTAGAGCTGGTTAATTCTGTAGCGTCTCCTCTCAGCGTGTGGTTGGTCTGCTCTGATTGCGAGAGCACACAATCACACCTGCTGTGATGGACATGATGATGCTCTTCAGCTCAGCTCTGCTCTGTGTTGCTTCCATTGTCTTCTTTCAGGTTAGTGTTAAGAAAACATGCAGAATACACTTTTGTACAGTCTAGTTGTGTCTGTAGATTTCAATAGTAGATACACATATCTTTAAAAGTTTTTTCCTCCACTTCTGCAGGAATGACACACACCAAAACTTTGAGTTTGATTTTTGCTGAAGGCTTTGTTCATTCACACTGGTTCATCTGATATTTTATCCCTAAAATTTATTGACAGTATTTTCTGATTTATAGAGTGATAAGTGAAGTATGTGATAAATATGGAGTATGGAGTTTACATAATAGCATGTATATTTGGACATTCACCTTGGTTTACAATGGTTTTTCATGGCAATTCCACAGCTTTTGGACATTTACCATAGTTTTACAATGCTTTTTCATGATAATACCATGTATTTTTGAACATGTACAGTGGTTTTCGGGGTGATACCATGCTTTTTTTAAACAATACCAGTATTTTTGGTATTGATACTTGCTGTGTTTTTACATAAATCATTAGTTTTTGGAAATGTATCTGTACCATGGTTGTACAATGGTAATTCTGTGTATTTTTGGTCTTGATACTTACTTTTTTCCACATAAAACCATAGTTTTTGTACATGGTTTACCAACTGGACATTATCATGACTGGGTTTGCTTGTACAGCTTAACAATGTGTTACAAATAGTATAGATTTATGATCAGCCATAAAACTACAATTACCAGCTATTGCTTTTGGCTAAATGTGCATGGATAATACTCATATTTCATGTGTGTATTGGTGTGTGTGTGTGTGTGTGTGTGTGTGTGTGTGTGTGTGTGTGTGTGTGTGTGTGAAGTCCCAATAGGTTGGTTGGTGACCTACTTTGCTTTTTGCACATTATGTAGAAAAGCTTCTGATCAATTCCATTGTGAACTGCTTCTCCCAACCAGTAATAACAGTTTAAGACTGACAACCACTTAAAATGTCCACACAGAAAACACAATATCTGACCAGTGCTGACTGTGTGTGTGTGTGTGACATCAGTGTTACTGACACAAAAGAGCCTCATTGTTCGAGCTCTGATGCTCACTGACTCCTCCCACTGATGTAGACACACCCCTCTCATCATTATTCATAGGCTGAGCTGCTGGAGGGGGCGTGTCCGCGCGCGTGTGTGTATGTGTGTGAGAGAGGGCGAGTGGATCTCAAACACTGTCGGGTCGGGTGCCAGAGGCTGTGGTTGTGCATGCTGGTCTGTGCGCTGACACACGGATGAGAGGCGCTGTGCGCGCGCGAGCCGTTCTGGAGGGAGCGCGAGACGGCTGCTGTGTCCCTGAGCACGAGGATGGGCTGCAATCTGTGTAGTTTACAGAAGAGAGAGGAGCATTACAAACTACTGTACGAGATCTCACAGGTGAGACACTGCACTTGGTACTGTGGTAATACCCTGTCTGCTTTTAGGCATGCTGTCATACTTAGTTATTTGTACCATGGGAGCAGCACTGGTTTTTGGACATGCAGCGTGGTTTTACAATGGCTTTTTTAGGACAATACTCTCTATTGGTGGTATTGATGCTTGCTGTGTTTTTCACATAATACCATAGTTTTAGGTACTACTATGTATTTTTGGACATGTAGCTTACATAGTTTAAAATGCGTATTCATGGTAATACCATGAATTTTTTCACTTAATACCATAGTTTTTTTTCATGATTTGACAATGGTTTTCAGAGTAATATCATGTATTTGTGACATAATACCATAGTTTTGGGATGAGTACTATAGTTTTACCATGGGTTTTCATGGTAATACTATGTATTTTTCACACAGTACCCAATTTTTTGGATGTGCATCATGATTTTACAATGCTTTTTATAGTAATATTTTACGTCAGAGATTTTAGATATTTTCCAAGGTTTTCCAATGTTTTTTTGTTTTTTGGTGGTAATACTGTGTATCTTTAATCATGGTATTTTGTGTTGTTTTCTCATCCCACATAATACCATATTTTTCGGACATGTACCATTGTTTTAAAATGGTTTTTAATGGAAGTCTTATTTATTTTTCACATAATACCATATTTTGTACCATTGTTTTACAGGGTATTTTAATGGTAGTCTAATGTATTTTTCCACAAAATACTATAGTTTTTGGATATGTACCATGGTTTTACCTCTTTGGGACATGGCACTCAGGATGTTTCACACTATAAAGGTGCAGTAATATCTTGGTGTTTTGGATATCTGATGTACAGTAAAACCATGTATCTTTTTTGACACAATACCATAGTTTTCAGGTATGTACCATGGTAGTTTCACAGTATTCTTTGGATTGTGTTGTACAGTATATAAGAATTATTTAGCACTATTGGCACTGAATATACAAGTATAAATACAGTAAATAAGTATAAGTGGGAGCAAATACACAAACATGGAGCAGTTGATGTTCCTGAGGTTGATTATTTTGGGAGATCTAATGTGCTTGTGGAGCTTTTACTGATTATAAACCAGCAAACAGTGAGTGTATAACCACAGCATCTCCAGACTCGATCCGTGCTGACTCCCAGCGAGCTGAAGGCCTGTGATGTTGAAGATGATCCAGCGGTGATCTTCTCCTGTTGGAGCAGCTGATTGATTCTCTGCTGCAGGTTTCATTAACTCTTCATATGTGCTGAAGAGCTTTAATAGCCTCTGAATCTCACACACACACACTCATGTTCACTGTGGTCTCATTAGCGCTCGTGGAAAATGATTCTGGGTCCTAATAAAACTGTGTATGACGGGACATTCATTTGGTTAATTGCTGGCGTTGTTCTGTAACGAGGAGTTTTGACGAATCTCCTCCGCATGGATGGTTTTAATCAGAGCGATGAAGATCACGTGGGTCTGATGAGCTTCTGTAGATCACGCTTCTGCATTGAAGCATCACCAAAACCACTACATTAACAGAATTAGGCTGTTAATAAAATACAAGTAGCCTATGATTTGAGGATCAACCAATAATGTGCCGTCTCAGAGAACTTCTGTGTTTAACAACATTAATCTCAGCGTGTTTGCAAATATTTCTTGTGGTTTCTGGAGTTGATTCTCCTTCCGCTGTGGTTTTGTATGCTTTATTTTGGGTTGTTTTTCCACATCTCATGGGTTTTTCCTTTGTGGTGTGTCCTCTGGTGTTTATGCATCTGCTTCTGAAGGTGGACAGCAGATGAGATCCTCAGATCTGGTGTTTGAAGTTGTGAATCCTCTCTGCGGAGCTGTAGCGTTCAGATTTTTGTGTGTTCAGTAACACAAGCTCTCAATGCGTAAGTGAGTGTTTGGCGTTTGAGAACGTGGAGATGTTTTCTAGAGGTCTGTCCAGGTCTCGGGAGTGTTCATGACTTGTGCTGCTGTTACTCTAAGACTTAATGATGTAATTATGGAGCTCCTGCAGCAGCTGAACATCTGCTATTGAGATGAATGAGAATGCTAATGGATAGAGACGCCAGGTATTATTGACCTCCTTCATTTTTGTTTTATGTCATAAACCACATTGCAGTGCATTCTGGGATTGCCTTGCAATAGTAATGCTACCTTACAAATCGTCTGGAACAAGGTGTCTTAAAAGGAAACACAATCTTCTATATCTACAAAACATACCATTGTTTTATAGTGTTTTCTCATCACAATACCTGTCTTTTTTCACATAATATCATAGTTTTTGACATGTACCATGGTTTTACAATGTTTTTTATCATAATACCATTTATTTTTGATCATGATGCTTACTGTTTTGACATAGGCCTAATACCACAGTTATTGGGCATGTACCATGGTAGTTTCACCTTATTTTTATATGTACATTTATATGGTAATTATTTAGCACCACTGGCATTGAATATATCGATGTACCAGAGTAAAACCACCAATGTACCATAGTACTACAACAGTTGTTCTTTTAGTATGAGTTTTGTTCTACTATTTAACCACTAAATACATTTCAATAAATAAGCATACATGTGAGAAGATATGCAAAAGAGAATACAGAATAAGGGAAAGAATGTATAGATACTGAAGTAAATTCATGAATATTGTTGTGCTAAAAGCGCTGCTGGTGAGAGTGAGAGTCAAACTCAGCGGTGTGTGTCGTTCTCGGGCTAATTAGTCTTTCTACAGATGCGTGTGGAACACATCGCTGCACAGGAAGTGACATTTCCATCCGCGCTGGTGTTTGTGTGTGTACGCTGGGGGCTTTAATTGTCTGCTGATGGTCTATAAGCCTGTAATGCTGTGCTGGTCTCCAGAGACTTCAGGTTAAAGAGGAGCTCAGTGCATGTGATGAAGAGCGCCACCTACAGACTGATCTGAGCACTTGGACTGAACTGGTTTTCACATATTCATGCTTGAGATATTTTCCATCAGTTAAGCTCCAGGAATCCTGGGATCCTGTAGGGATGTCTTTATTTTGTGGGAACATCAACGTGTTCAAACGCTGTTATCATGCGTGCTGTTCTGAAACATCTTCTAAGTGTCTCATGTTTGTGTCCGGTTCAGTGACTCATCTGTTTGTTTATATTTGATATGTGGTTAATGCAGATATATTTAACATGTTCATTCATACGAGTCATACATTTGTACATGATATATATATATATATATATATACAGTGACTTCATAAAATCTGTGTGTTTCTGAACGTGTGAACTGGACAGGTGTACGCACGTGTGTTTGATAAACGAGTTTCATCACTGCTGGGACGAGTGTGTGTGTGTGTGTGCGTGAGAGGAATGGCCTGAGGCCCCGGGACCCCTGTGACCCCCTCCTCACCAAACTGTACGCTACAAATGTCCCAATCCATCTCTCTGTCCGGCCGCCTCTCGCTGACTGATGGTCCTCAAACCTCACAGCTGGAACCAGGAACAAAAGACGAGAAAAATGAGCCGCTTGATTGATCTGGTGTCCACAGCCGTGAGATTACCTGCAGAAACACAGAGAGAGAGAGAGAGAAGATGGAGGAATTCTGGCTCCTGATTGTTTCTCTGAGTCTCTTTCCTTGGTTTTGTGAGGGAGAGTTGGGAAACCTGTTTGGAAACAGACGTTGTTGTGAGAGATGGAGAGCTGTACATTTTAAAAGAGGGAATAAGAACGTGTTTAATTCCTCATTCTCAATTTTATTCATGTGGGATTGTGTTTTAGTATCCTGGTTTTCCATGAGCATCTAGTTATGTGATGCGGAAAATACAGAATCCAACGTGGAATTTGACAAATTTTGGATGAATATGTAATGCTGTGTAATTCTGTAGCACAAAGACTGCTACAAAGCTATTAAAGGGATAATTCACCTAAAAAAGAAAATGTGATGATTATCTGCTTACCCCCAGGGCATCCAAGATGTAGGAGACTTTATTTCTTCAGTGCAGTGTTCATTTCGTCAACGAGGATGAAAATAATTGTGTACGAAAAACATTTTGTGGATGGATAGACTACCTAAACATGAACTAGTGATCAGAAACAATGTCCTCTGCACCTGAAGGGTTAAGGTGACCGGACGTCCAGTGTTCCCGGGAGTCACAATTTGTCAATTGACTTAAAGGATAGGAAGAATCATGCTGATAGAAGTGCTCTAAGTCACTTAACCATTTAACTTGAGAAACACTATCATCAATTACACACAAAAACAAAAAACGTTTGGTTTAACTTGAAGAAATTGTCACAAATTTAGTATTAATATTGTAGAAAAAAAATGTACTTCTCAAAATCCAAAAAAATAATAATGTAGTTTCTCCAAACATTATGTAAGGAATATCACACACTTTTTCCTCCATGTTTTAATTTAAACTTTAAACAATGCTGTGCAGTGTTTTGTTCTCCAATAAATGAAAGAAACAATTCAAATTGAATTACATTTTCAAAGATTAATTAAATTGTTAGTTTTGTGAATTCATTTGATTACTGCTTTTTTTCTTTTCTTTTTTTGCTAACAATTATTATATCATAAAACACAATCCAGACAAATTTAAACCGACAACATGGAATTTCTGAAAAACAGGATTGTTGTTAAAATGTGAATAAATTCTCAAGTTAAACGTTCATGAATTCACTTGAACACAGTCCGAATCCAGTCATAAAAATCACATTGAAAGTATAGTTGAGATTTTGGCCTTTTTGGATGAGTAAATCAAAATGCAGTACAGGGAATCAAATTGCAATCAATATTAAAATGCTAAATATTAAGTTGTAATATTGTAAATGTTACCAGACCAAATAGAATTTATGAAAAGAAAAATAGAGCACCTTTTATAAAACGTTACTGTTAAAATAAAATGATTAGATTTTAAAAGTTTTAAGAATTAAATTGATTAGACATCCTTTTGATTTTTGCAATTTAATTAAAGCGTTAAAATATAATCCAGAAAAACAGAATTTGTGAAGAAATAAAGCAGGCTTCCCGGTGCTCTCTCATGTGGATCCAGTGATGTGAGGGAATGAGCCTCTAGCTGCTGACTCGGCTGTTTTTCCAGCTCATTCCCAGCAGGAATATTTACAGATCCCTGAGACTGAAGAATCATGGCAGAGTTACATCATCACACATCTATTAATAATGCATGTGTGAATGTGTGTGCTGGCTGAGATGATGCATCACAAACACAGAGATTCAGCTTCTGCATCAATCCAGCAAATATTCGGACTCCTAGTTTGTAAGATCTGAATATTAAATATTGCGTACTAAATATGACAACATTCAATCTGTATAGAAATTTCTAGGGTTCAAACCCATGACTTAGGTGTTGCTAGCATCATACAAACTCATTGTTGATTAGTAGATCATGTAAAATGAGAAGTGAATGAGACTCGCAACTAAATGTTGTTTGACTGCAGTTAGTTCTTTATCTTAAGATGAGACAGTTCAAATAAAACCATTGTTTTTACATGCACTGCTCAGTTTTGAGATGTTTGGTTTATTTGGCATTCATGAAATGTCTTTTCAGACAAGTGGAATGACAATATATACGGTCAAGTGTTTATTTTATGAGACTGTATTTCTGTCTGTAGATTTCAGCTCCAATAGATCTCTTTGAAAGTTTTTCCTCCTCTTCAGCAACACTTACACACACCAAAACTTAAGAGTTTTATTCCTCTCTGTATTCTGAAGGTTTTTACTGAAGGGTTTGTTCATATTTCATTCACACTGGTTTATAACATTTTATTCTTAATTTTTTTCCCCTTTTTTCTGGCTGCTGACAATATTTTCTGATTTATGGAGTAATAAGAGAAATCCAATATCGCCTCAGTAAAAACCTTGAATATGTCATCAAAATGAAAGAAAGTGTGGAGCCTGGCGCTATCCAATGTTCAGATTTATTTTCTGGAATTTCAGGATTTTTCATGAATTTCAGATTACTGCAAATTTAATTAGATATTTAAAAATGTCCAAAATGTGCCATATGAAAAAGTTGGCGTAATGCACTGTGAATAATCATCTGGAGAAAGTATGAGCTCAGTCAGGAGCGTCAGAATCAGATCCAGATCTCAGATGAGATTTGATTGACAGCTGTCATCTGTCTGATTCAGACTGATCTTCATGTGAATCTGATGGATGTACTCTGTGATGAGCTGCAGGTTCATTCATTCATTCATTCATTCATTCATTCATTCCCCATCTGTAGATTGACCTTTAGCAGGTGACACTTCAGATGCTTTGACCTTTACAGAGTCATATCAGACCTGAGAAAGACTCTTGAGAGGGACTTATCATCTGTGAACACACACACACACACACATTACACTTTCTATTCATCTGTGAATCCTGAGAAATAAAATGCATCAGTTTCCACAGAAATATTGTGCAGCACAACTGTGTTCAACACTGATAATAATCAGAAATGTTTCTTGAGCAGTAAATCATCATATTATTCTGATTTCTGAAGATCATGTGACACTGAAGACTGGAGGAATGATGCTGAAAATACAGAAATACATTACACTTTAACACAGATTCACACAGAACACAGATGATTTAAACTAAAAATGTACTGTATTTTTTTAAATCAAATAAATGCAGCTTTGGTGAGCAGGAAAGACTTTTAAACATTAATATATGACAAGCTTGGTTTCAAAACGCAATAAATCAATTTTGATAAATTTGAGTAAAAATGTGTTATCTTTACCAGAAAGTGGCAAGATGAAAACCACTGCTTTCTGTTTCAAACTTTCACGTAGCATCACATTAAACAATTCAAATCCAGGTTTTGATTTTCTAAGATCCATTATAAAATTGTATTATTTTTCCCAAAATTTGAAAGTTATTTTTCATATTGAAACATATAATACACAACATAGTAACTTCCAACATGAATTCAATGAGTCATCTGGTTAATGCTATAAATTAATTACAGCAATAAAATCAAATTTCTCCATGAACAAGAACATGAACAACATTATTAAACCACAGAAACTCCAAAATGACATTTTCCTTACATTCAACTTCCAGCAGTGCATTCACCTTTGCCATGTTACATTCATTTAGTTGATTAGTGCTATGTGCTGTATTAACACAAACATAAATGGCATTAATAAACACATTAACACTAACAAGCTATGCAATATCACGTTCATAATCGAATGTGATTCATCTAATGAACTCTATATAACGCAGCTTGTCACTGATCTACAGCGGTGTATTGAATTAATCTGAATAATTTCCATCTGAAAGCCCATGATGGAGGTCTACTGTACTATTAACCACAGAACCAGCTTTACTGACGAGATGCGGATGACAATCACATGTGATTTATCATACAGCTTTTGTTTGTTGATCACAAAGTACAAAGTAGATGAGGAAAACTAGGATTGGGGTGTATTCAGAGCGCTGCATTACTGTCTAGAGTGTGTGGAATGGTGCGCTGTGATTGGTTGAGAGGATATATCACATTATGCAAAAAAGGGAGACTGGGATTTGTCGGGGTTTGGAAAATAAGGAAGAAAACATGACCTACTGTAATAACTCTGGGAATATTGCATAAAATTTAAAATTGACTATTATATACCTACCAGATACCAGATTTATTATATTTATTTATTTTTTTACTGACCCTAAACCAGATTTAAACGGTTTAGTTTTCCCAACATATTTAGTCAATTCATAAAATATTGAAAGAAATGTTATGCATCCAGCAGGACTGTTAGTTGACTCTGTACATGTATGTATGGTACATATAATTTATCTGACACTTTTGTTGGCAAAACAGACATGGTCAACTGCTCAAAATGACCACATGTGTTGGTATGGCCAAAACATAGGTCCATCATAATCATCAAAAATCATGTAAACGTGTGAAATCACTGTAACACAGAGTACAAGTGACTTACACTGATTCCAGATGCTGATCCGATCAGGATTTGAAGTCATAATGGTGATGTTTTATAACATGCTGGTGTCCTCTGTGTGTTTGGTGGGTCATTAGTGCTGTTATTCTTCAGTCAGTGCCTTCTGAAACATAGAGCCTCATTGAACACGTGGATTTATTGCATTGTCTCTCCAAATCAACCGTTAATGCAGTGACGTGATCAAATGTTTGGTTTCAGAGTGTTTGTGTGTGAACAGCTTGAGCTCTTCTCTTGTGTTGTGTTTGGAAACACACACACACACACACACACACACACACTCGGGCGTCTGTTGCTGGCAGTCGTCTGACCCGCTCTGTCCCAGACAGACGGAGAACTTGTTAATTGACTTCATCATTGAGACAGAGGAACTGGAGCAGCTGATGATTGTGAGAAAGTGTTTGTTCTGATGATTTATCACGCTTTAATGTCTAAATGTTTTCAGAGCATTGATCTGTTTAAGCTGCCCGGTAAAAATAAAATGTTAATTATGTTCATTAAAATAAAATAAGTTTTGAATTTAAATACTAAAGTAAAAAATACTTAATACAATTTGTTTTTATTGAAATAGAATAAACGATAACTTAAAATAAAATATAACTTATGAAATACAATCATTTTAAAAAGTATTTTTTAATTAGTTGCCAAGGCAACACTTCTAATTTTCATTCAGTTTAAGCTAAAGTACTACAACAACTAAAACTGTTAAAACATTTAATTTAAATAAAATGTATTTTAACTGAAATTAAAATGAAATTAAATATAATGTAAATGTGTTTTATTTTAGTAAGGTTCCAAGGCAACATTGCTAACTTTCATTGAGTTTTATTAAAAAAAAAAAAAAATGAAGAGGAAAAAAATATTATATACAGTAGTTGATTAGGCGTTTCTCAGTCATTTTTCTCAAATGTGTTTCTCGGGTGTGTTTCTTGGGCTTTTCTCAGCCGTGTTTCTCGGGTGCTTCTTGCCATGTTTCTCAGGTATGTTTCTCAGGTATGTTTTTCGGATGTTTCTCAGGTGTGTTTTTCAGGTGTGTTCCCCTGCCGTTTCTCAGCCGTGTTTCTCGGGTGTGTTTTTCGGATGTTTCTCGGGTGTGTTTTTCAGGTGTTTCTCAGCCGTGTTTCTCGGGTGTGTTTTTCGGATGTTTCTCAGGTGTGTTTTTCAGGTGTGTTCCCCTGCCGTTTCTCAGCCGTGTTTCTCGGGTGTGTTTTTCGGATGTTTCTCAGGTGTGTTTTTCAGGTGTGTTCCCCTGCCGTTTCTCAGCCATGTTTCTCGGGTGTGTTTTTCGGATGTTTCTCAGGTGTGTTTTTCAGGTGTGTTCCCCTGCCGTTTCTCGGGTGTGTTTTTCGGATGTTTCTCGGGTGTGTTTTTCGGATGTTTCTCAGGTGTGTTTTTCAGGTGTGTTCCCCTGCCGTTTCTCAGCCGTGTTTCTCGGGTGTGTTTTTCGGATGTTTCTCGGGTGTGTTTTTCAGGTGTTTCTCAGCCGTGTTTCTCGGGTGTGTTTTTCGGGTGTTTTTCAGCCGTGTTTCTCGGGTGTGTTTTTCGGGTGTTTCTCAGCCGTGTTTCTCGGGCGTGTTTTTCGTGTGTTTCTCAGACGTGTTTCTCGAGTGTGTTTTTCGGGTGTTTCTTGCCATGTTTCTCAGGTGTGTTTTTCAGGTGTGTTCCTCTGACGTTTCTCAGCCATGTTTCTCGGGTGTGTTTTTCGGATGTTTCTCGCGTGAGTTTTTCGGGTGTTTCTCAGCCGTGTTTCTTGGGTGTGTTTTTTGGATGTTTCTCGCGTGTGTTTTTTGGATGTTTCTCGGGTGTTTCTCAGCCGTGTTTCTCGGGTGTGTTTTTTGGATGTGTTTTTCGGATGTTTCTCAGGTGTGTTTTTCAGGTGTGTTCCCCTGCCGTTTCTCAGCCGTGTTTCTCGGGTGTTTCTCAGCCGTGTTTCTGGGGTGTGTTTTTCGGGTGTGTTCCCCTGCCGTTTCTCAGCCGTGTTTCTCGGGTGTGTTTTTCGGATGTTTCTCGGGTGTGTTTTTCGGATGTTTCTCGGGTGTGTTTTTCGGATGTTTCTCAGGTGTGTTTTTCAGGTGTGTTCCCCTGCCGTTTCTCAGCCGTGTTTCTCGGGTGTGTTTTTCGGATGTTTCTCGGGTGTGTTTTTCAGGTGTTTCTCAGCCGTGTTTCTCGGGTGTTTCTCAGCCGTGTTTCTGGGGTGTGTTTTTCGGGTGTGTTCCCCTGCCGTTTCTCAGCCGTGTTTCTCGGGTGTTTCTCAGCCGTGTTTCTGGGGTGTGTTTTTCGGGTGTTTCTCAGCCGTGTTTCTCGAGTGTGTTTTTCGGGGGTTTCTTGCAATGTTTCTAAGCTGTGTTTCTCAGGTGTGTTTTTTTCAGGTGTGTTCCCCTGCCGTTTCTCAGCCGTGTTTCTCGAGTGTGTTTTTCGGGTGTTTCTTGCCATGTTTCTCAACTTCTCAGGTGTGTTTTTCAGGTGTGTTCCTCTGCCGTTTCTCAGCCATGTTTCTCAGGTGTGTTTTTCGGGTGTTTTTCAGCCGTGTTTCTCGGGTGTGTTTTTCGGGTGTTTTTCAGTCGTGTTTCTCGGGTGTGTTTCTCAGCCGTGTTTCTCGGGTGTGTTTCTCAGGTATGTTTTTCGGATGTTTCTCAGGTGTGTTTTTCAGGTGTGTTCCCCTGCCGTTTCTCAGCCGTGTTTCTCGGGTGTGTTTTTCGGATGTTTCTCGGGTGTGTTTTTCAGGTGTTTCTCAGCCGTGTTTCTCAGGTATGTTTTTCGGATGTTTCTCAGGTGTGTTTTTCAGGTGTGTTCCCCTGCCGTTTCTCAGCCATGTTTCTCGGGTGTGTTTTTCGGATGTTTCTCGGGTGTGTTTTTCAAGTGTGTTCCCCTGCCGTTTCTCAGCCATGTTTCTCGGGTGTGTTTTTCGGATGTTTCTCGGGTGTGTTTTTCAGGTGTTTCTCAGCCGTGTTTCTCGGGTGTGTTTTTCGGATGTTTCTCAGGTGTGTTTTTCAGGTGTGTTCCCCTGCCGTTTCTCAGCCGTGTTTCTCGGGTGTGTTTTTCGGATGTTTCTCAGGTGTGTTTTTCAGGTGTGTTCCCCTGCCGTTTCTCAGCCGTGTTTCTCGGGTGTGTTTTTCGGATGTTTCTCGGGTGTGTTTTTCGGATGTTTCTCGGGTGTGTTTTTCGGATGTTTCTCAGGTGTGTTTTTCAGGTGTGTTCCCCTGCCGTTTCTCAGCCGTGTTTCTCGGGTGTGTTTTTCGGATGTTTCTCGGGTGTGTTTTTCAGGTGTTTCTCAGCCGTGTTTCTCGGGTGTGTTTTTCGGGTGTTTTTCAGCCGTGTTTCTCGGGTGTTTCTCAGCCGTGTTTCTCGGGTGTGTTTTTCGTGTGTTTCTCAGCCGTGTTTCTCGAGTGTGTTTTTCGGGTGTTTCTTGCCATGTTTCTCAGGTGTGTTTTTCAGGTGTGTTCCTCTGACGTTTCTCAGCCATGTTTCTCGGGTGTGTTTTTCGGATGTTTCTCGCGTGAGTTTTTCGGGTGTATCTCAGCCGTGTTTCTTGGGTGTGTTTTTTGGATGTTTTTTGCGTGTGTTTTTTGGATGTTTCTCGGGTGTTTCTCAGCCGTGTTTCTCGGGTGTGTTTTTTGGATGTGTTTTTCGGATGTTTCTCGGGTGTGTTTTTCGGATGTTTCTCAGGTGTGTTTTTCAGGTGTGTTCCCCTGCCGTTTCTCAGCCGTGTTTCTCGGGTGTTTCTCAGCCGTGTTTCTGGGGTGTGTTTTTCGGGTGTGTTCCCCTGCCGTTTCTCAGCCGTGTTTCTCGGGTGTGTTTTTCGGATGTTTCTCGGGTGTGTTTTTCGGATGTTTCTCAGGTGTGTTTTTCAGGTGTGTTCCCCTGCCGTTTCTCAGCCGTGTTTCTCGGGTGTGTTTTTCGGATGTTTCTCGGGTGTGTTTTTCAGGTGTTTCTCAGCCGTGTTTCTCGGGTGTTTCTCAGCCGTGTTTCTGGGGTGTGTTTTTCGGGTGTGTTCCCCTGCCGTTTCTCAGCCGTGTTTATCGGGTGTTTCTCAGCCGTGTTTCTCAGCCGTGTTTCTCGAGTGTGTTTTTCGGTTGTTTCTTGCCATGTTTCTCAGCTGTGTTTCTCAGGTGTGTTTTTCAGGTGTGTTCCCCTGCCGTTTCTCAGCCGTGTTTCTCGAGTGTGTTTTTCGGGTGTTTCTTGCCATGTTTCTCAACTTCTCAGGTGTGTTTTTCAGGTGTGTTCCTCTGCCGTTTCTCAGCCATGTTTCTCGGGTGTGTTTTTCGGGTGTTTTTCAGCCGTGTTTCTCGGGTGTGTTTTTCGGGTGTTTTTCAGCCGTGTTTCTCGGGTGTGTTTCTCAGCCGTGTTTCTCGGGTGTGTTTTTCGTGTGTTTCTCAGCCGTGTTTCTCGAGTGTGTTTTTCGGGTGTTTCTTGCCATGTTTCTCAGGTGTGTTTTTCAGGTGTGTTCCTCTGACGTTTCTCAGCCATGTTTCTCGGGTGTGTTTTTCAGATGTTTCTCGCGTGAGTTTTTCGGGTGTTTCTCGGGTGTTTCTCGCGTGTGTTTTTTGGATGTTTCTCGGGTGTTTCTCAGCCGTGTTTCTCGGGTGTGTTTTTTGGATGTGTTTTTTGGGTGTTTCTCGGGTGTGTTTTTCAGGTGTTTCTCAGCCGTGTTTCTGGGGTGTGTTTTTCGGGTGTGTTCCCCTGCCGTTTCTCAGCCGTGTTTCTCGGGTGTTTCTCAGCCGTGTTTCTGGGGTGTGTTTTTCGGGTGTTTCTCAGCCGTGTTTCTCGAGTGTGTTTTTCGGGTGTTTCTTGCCATGTTTCTCAGCTGTGTTTCTCAGGTGTGTTTTTCAGGTGTGTTCCCCTGCCGTTTCTCAGCCGTGTTTCTCGAGTGTGTTTTTCGGGTGTTTCTTGCCATGTTTCTCAACTTCTCAGGTGTGTTTTTCAGGTGTGTTCCTCTGCCGTTTCTCAGCCATGTTTCTCGGGTGTGTTTTTCGGGTGTTTTTCAGCCGTGTTTCTCGGGTGTGTTTTTCGGGTGTTTTTCAGCCGTGTTTCTCGGGTGTGTTTTTCGGGTGTTTCTCAGCCGTGTTTCTCAGGTGTGTTTTTCAGGTGTGTTCCCCTGCCGTTTCTCAGCCGTGTTTCTCGGGTGTGTTTTTCGGATGTTTCTCAGGTGTGTTTTTCAGGTGTGTTCCCCTGCCGTTTCTCAGCCATGTTTCTCGGGTGTGTTTTTCAGGTGTTTCTCAGCCGTGTTTCTTGGGTGTGTTTTTCGGATGTTTCTCAGGTGTGTTTTTCAGGTGTGTTACCCTGCCGTTTCTCAGCCGTGTTTCTCGGGTGTGTTTTTCGGATGTTTCTCAGGTGTGTTTTTCAGGTGTGTTCCCCTGCCGTTTCTCAGCCGTGTTTCTCGGGTGTGTTTTTCGGATGTTTCTCGGATGTTTCTCGGGTGTGTTTTTCAGGTGTTTCTCAGGTGTGTTTTTCAGGTGTGTTCCCCTGCCGTTTCTCAGCCGTGTTTCTCGGGTGTGTTTTTCGGATGTTTCTCGGGTGTGTTTTTCAGGTGTTTCTCAGCCGTGTTTCTCGGGTGTTTCTCAGCCGTGTTTCTGGGGTGTGTTTTTCGGGTGTGTTCCCCTGCCGTTTCTCAGCCGTGTTTCTCGGGTGTTTCTCAGCCGTGTTTCTGGGGTGTGTTTTTCGGGTGTTTCTCAGCCGTGTTTCTCGAGTGTGTTTTTCGCCATGTTTCTCAGCTGTGTTTCTCAGGTGTGTTTTTCAGGTGTGTTCCCCTGCCGTTTCTCAGCCGTGTTTCTCGAGTGTGTTTTTCGGGTGTTTCTTGCCATGTTTCTCAACTTCTCAGGTGTGTTTTTCAGGTGTGTTCCTCTGCCGTTTCTCAGCCATGTTTCTCGGGTGTGTTTTTCGGGTGTTTTTCAGCTGTGTTTCTCGGGTGTGTTTTTCGGGTGTTTTTCAGCCGTGTTTCTCGGGTGTGTTTTTCGGGTGTTTTTCAGCCGTGTTTCTCGGGTGTGTTTTTCGGGTGTTTCTCAGCCGTGTTTCTCGGGTGTGTTTTTCGTGTGTTTCTCAGCCGTGTTTCTCGAGTGTGTTTTTCGGGTGTTTCTTGCCATGTTTCTCAGGTGTGTTTTTCAGGTGTGTTCCTATGACGTTTCTCAGCCATGTTTCTCGGGTGTGTTTTTCGGATGTTTCTCGCGTGAGTTTTTCGGGTGTTTCTCAGCCGTGTTTCTTGGGTGTGTTTTTTGGATGTTTCTCGGGTGTTTCTCGCGTGTGTTTTTTGGATGTTTCTCGGGTGTTTCTCAGCCGTGTTTCTCGGGTGTGTTTTTTGGATGTGTTTTTTGGGTGTTTCTCGGGTGTGTTTTTCAGGTGTTTCTCAGCCGTGTTTCTGGGGTGTGTTTTTCGGGTGTGTTCCCCTGCCGTTTCTCAGCCGTGTTTCTCGGGTGTTTCTCAGCCGTGTTTCTGGGGTGTGTTTTTCGGGTGTTTCTCAGCCTTGTTTCTCGAGTGTGTTTTTCGGGTGTTTCTTGCCATGTTTCTCAGCTGTGTTTCTCAGGTGTGTTTTTCAGGTGTGTTCCCCTGCCGTTTCTCAGCCGTGTTTCTCGAGTGTGTTTTTCGGGTGTTTCTTGCCATGTTTCTCAACTTCTCAGGTGTGTTTTTCAGGTGTGTTCCTCTGCCGTTTCTCAGCCATGTTTCTCGGGTGTGTGTTTTCGGGTGTTTTTCAGCCGTGTTTCTCGGGTGTGTTTTTCGGGTGTTTTTCAGCCGTGCTTCTCGGGTGTGTTTTTCGGGTGTTTTTCAGCCGTGTTTCTCGGGTGTGTTTTTCGTGTGTTTCTCAGCCGTGTTTCTCGAGTTTGTTTTTCGGGTGTTTCTTGCCATGTTTCTCAGGTGTGTTTTTCAGGTGTGTTCCTCTGCCGTTTCTCAGCCATGTTTCTCGGGTGTGTTTTTCAGATGTTTCTCGCGTGAGTTTTTCGGGTGTTTCTCAGCCGTGTTTCTTGGGTGTGTTTTTTGAATGTTTCTTGGGTGTTTCTCGCGTGTGTTTTTTGGATGTTTCTCGGGTGTTTCTCAGCCGTGTTTCTCGGGTGTGTTTTTTGGATGTGTTTTTTGGGTGTTTCTCGGGTGTGTTTTTTGGATGTTTCTCGGGTGTGTTTTTCGGGTGTTTCTCAGCCGTGTTTCTCGGGTGTGTTTTTTGGATGTGTTTTTTGGGTGTTTCTCGGGTGTGTTTTTCGGATGTTTCTCGGGTGTGTTTTTCGGGTGTTTCTCAGCCGTGTTTCTCGGGTGTGTTTTTCAGATGATTCTCATCCGTGTTTCTCCGCTGTGTTTCTCGGGTATGTTTGTTTGACGGCGCATCTCTTCCTCTGTTGGTTGTGTCTGTGTCTCTGTGGGATTCTCCTGGTGTGTTAATAAGCAGATGGTCTGTGCTGTTGCGGCAGATCTCTGCTCTTCTATATCTGCTCTGACATTTCCACAAACGTTAGTACTATCAGAATAGAATAGCTTTATCACCTGTGAGTGATGCAGGGATACGGGAGTCAAAGCTGGCGAGATCTTTATGCGGGTCGTAGCAGACCCTCTGCGGCCGCCCTGATAAGACACCGGGTGACAGAGGGCATGATGGGATGCGTCTGGCTGAAGAGCATGATAAAAGAGGAAGGACAAAAGAGACCTGAATCCATTTACATCTCCTCACAAGGAGAGAATCCAATACATGAATGACAAAAGAATTGTGAAACTGACAAAAATGTGGTGTGGAGACAATCAGAAGATAATTACGAAGTTATTACATGAAACAGCATTGAATTCAACTTTTGTTAAGTAGAAAGACTGAAATTGTGCAGTGAACTCTTTAATAATCTTTATTTTATTTACAATTTGGAAATATATATATATATATATATATATTATTATTATTATTATTATTATATTTTTATTTATTTTATTTTTTTTCTGTGTAGAAATCTGGTTAGGATAGTATTTTTGTAAATGTGTTTCTGTCTGAATCGTGTTTTAGGTCATTCAGGGGCATGATGGGTATATGTCATAAAGCAGAAAAATAAATGACAATTTATTAATTATAATTAATTATAATTACATAGATAATTTATAATTAAATAGAAATTATATAATAATATAAATAAAATAAACATACACATTTATATGTTTATACACATTTTATACATATACATGTATAAAATTAAATATACTATGAATAATGAAAATAATAATAATAATAATAATAATAATAATTGAAATAAAGTTGAAATAAAATGAAATATAAATATTAGATGGCAAACAAAATTAAAATTGTTCCCAGAGATAAAATAAAATAACAGAACAGAAATAATATAATAGTTAAAAATGATAGTTAAAGTGATAAAATTACTAAAACTAAACTAAATATAAAATAATATATATAATAGAAAATAACCACAAGAGCACATTACAAAACTGGTAAAAATAAATAAATAGAAAAATACAAATAATAAAATATTATACAAAATTTGAAATATTTAGAAAGAGTATATAAATAATGTATATAAATATTAGAAAGTGGCCTTGACAACAGTCAGTTCAGATCTGAAATCATATCAGTTTGAGATGTGAGGGGACTGTTTGAGAGCTGAATAATGTGTGTGATATGAGGGAATAAAACACACACACACACACACACACACACACACACTTGACTTTAATGAGTTGCTCCTCAATGCAGGAGCACAAAGGCTTCTGGGAAAGCCATTTTTTCTCTGAATGAGATCCATTGTTGTGCTCATGTGTGAAAGTAATTAATTCAAATGAGTAATATGGTTTGATTCTTCCTTCTTTAATAAACGAGCTGTTTGTGTCGGATCCTGTGTCTCTCGTTCCTCTTCCTGTCTGACGTCTGGCCCACAGGAAGAGGAATCGTGCGTTAGTGTCGCCGTGGAAACTGTAGCTAAACAGAAACGTGTCAGATTCCCGCCATAAACAACACACAGCTGTCAATCACAGGAATGATTGACAGACGAGGAGCATTTCTGAGTCGACAGTATGACGACGATTGACTTTAAACTGAGTCATTTACTGCCTTTCATCTTAATTAATATATTCATGAGCCACACTGATGATGAATATGACAGACCTGTACTTTATAATAGTTTATGATAATTGGTTTCTGTGGTTTACAGTTATATATTTGTGTCTGATGAATTTGACCATAACTTTAATAGTTCATGTTTCTAATTGGCTGTTAAAGGAGTGATTTCTTGATTATGTTTTAGTGACATTTTTAATATGTGATTATTATAAAACAGATTTAATGTGTGAACCTTTTTGATTTTATTTTATTTTTCAAAGCCTAACCCTAAAATAAATTATTAGATGAAAAACTTAAAAAATGTTACCTAGTCCAATACCTGAAATATAACAATAAAATATTTCATATTTTAATAATATAATAATATTTTAAAATAAAAGGTAAAGTAAAAAAGATGACTAAAACTAAATAAAATAAAAATATTTGTTAAATAAAATAAAATAAAATATTACATGAATAACTGAAGAAACGTAAGATTTAAAATGTTGCCTTGGCAACTAAATGAAATAAAATGGTGTAATACTTAATAAAAAATCTAAAATTGCTGTTACAAATATTTTTTGTTAATTAAAATAAACCTGAAATTTAATAAAATATATATTAAAATGTTACCTTGCTGAAATAAGCACAAAAAATGCTTATACTAAAAGAAGTACATCTAAATAAAAATATATATATAAAAAAAACAAATCTAATAAAAATGACAAGCGCACACAACAGAATTACTAACATTAAAATGAAACATAAAAAGCCAGTTGAGAATGTGTCTAGTTATTATAACACGATGACATCTGATGTAGAGGATGATGTGTGTTTGTGTGCGTGTGTGTGTGTGTGTGTGTGTGTGTGTGTGTGTGTGTGTGTGTGTGTGTGTGTGTGTGTGTGTGTGTGTGTGTGTGTGTGTGTGTGTGTGTGTGTGTGTGTGTGAGAGAGACTGAAGCAGCAGATCTGATCTGATCTCTGGGGCGTCTGCAGCGCTGGTGATAGATCTCACACACGCACACACACACACACACACACCCACTTGATCTTAGGGGAAACGCCTCCATCTGCAGATCTCACACACCTGCAGGGCATTGTGGGAAATAACCCAGCCCACACACACATGAGTGATCCTGCTCGAGCACTGCTCCAGATCAGGACTTCACTAACCACAGAGCGAGACTGACCAACTATAACTAAATCTGAACCTGATTAATATAAATCACCTTCATTAACAAAAACAATACAACTAATACATACAATCTGATATGGATCATTTGATTTAAATAAATAAAAAAAGCTATTAAAATAATAATAATAATTTGATTTATATAAATTTTATGAAATATATAAATAAAAATAAATAAAATTTTAGCAAGTTTCCAAGACAATATTTCTCACTAAAACTAAATAAACTGAAACACACACACAAAACAGAAATCAAATTAAAGTGAAAAAATAAATAAATATACATTTAATGAAATAACAAAAGGTATTAAAATAAGTAATATGATTTGATTTATATAAATGAATAAAACATTGATTTAAAAAAACTTGATTATATAAATAAAGATGTATTACAATAATAACATTTAATTTAGAATTAACTTAACAGTTTGGTTTGTATGAATTCATACATTTTGATAAAAATAAATACTATTTGATTTAAATATATTTGTTTAAATAACAAAATGAAATAAGATAAATACATTTAATTAAAGTAAATCGATAAAATATGATTTCAACAATTAGTATGTTTGATTAAAATAAATAACTTGATTTAAATACATTTATTTGATTAGGATAATATTTGAATAAATTAATTTCATTTTTAATAAAATAAAAATAAATTAAAAATGATAAAAAATAAATTAGATTTAAATACATCTAACAGTATTTTACTAAAATGATACAATGAAAACAGTCTAAAATTCTACAAATACTTATAATTATAGCTTTTTTTAAAGAATTATAAAAAAATGCATTGACAGAATTAGATGGGTCTTTATTCATGAAGATCTATATATACACTGTCTGTCGTTCAGTTTCAGTGTGTGTCGTTGATTCAGGATGATTTCAGTGTGTTGCATCACGTTTCTGTGCAGGTGTGAACACACACACACACACACACACACACACACACACACACACACACACACTCTCTCTCTCTCTCTCTCTCTCTCTCTCTCTCTCTCTCACACACACACACACACACACACACACACACTCTCTCTCTCTCTCTCTCTCTCTCTCTCTCTCTCTCTCTCTCACACACACACACACACACACACACACACACTCTCTCTCTCTCTCTCTCTCTCTCTCTCTCTCTCTCACACACACACACCCACACACACACACTCACTCTCTCTCTCTCTCTCTCTCTCTCTCTCTCTCACACACACACACACACACACACACACACACACACACACTCTCTCTCTCTCTCTCTCTCTCTCACACACACACACACACACACACACACTCTCTCTCTCTCTCTCTCTCTCTCTCTCTCTCACACACACACTGACACACACACACACTCAGCACACACACACACACACACACACACACACACTCTCTCTCTCTCTCTCTCTCTCTCTCTCTCTCTCTCACACACACACACACACACACACACACACACTCACTCTCTCTCTCTCTCTCTCTCTCTCTCTCTCACTCACACACACACACACACACACACACACTCTCTCTCTCTCTCTCTCTCTCTCTCTCTCTCTCTCACACACACACACACACACACACACACACACACTCACTCTCTCTCTCTCTCTCTCTCTCTCTCTCTCTCTCTCTCTCTCACACACACACACACACACACACACACACACACTCACTCTCTCTCTCTCTCTCTCTCTCTCTCTCTCTCTCTCTCTCTCTCTCACTCACACACACACACACACACACTCTTCATCAGCTTCACTCTGATTCCTTCCTCTGTGTCAGTGATTCAGTGACGGTGATTAGAGATCACTTACAGAACATTAACTGGAACTTAACTTGAAGTACTTAAATAAGTCAAACTAATTAAATAAGCACAAAACAGGAGAATAAACAAAACAAGACTAAACTGATTATTCAAATTTAAAGGAATAATTCAACATCTAAAATAATAAGATCAAAAACATTTTTGTTACTCGAAACAAAATATGTTGACTGACAAAAAAAGTTTTAATGTATTTTTGATAAATAAATTCTAATATAATACAAATTACTAACTAAAATTAAAATTAAAACAAAAGATTTATCCAAATTATTAACAAAAACTAACACCATAAAAATTGATACTTGACTAAATTTATTTCATTGAAATGTTAATTTAATTATTAGCTTGAATACTTATTTGAATATAATTTTTATCATTTATTTAAAATGGTTTTAAATATTTTTCATTATTATAGTATAATTTTACATGTAGCATTTGTTGTTTTAATGTAGTTTTAATTATTTAATATTATTTTTCAGCATTTGTTATTTTAACAGTTTTCATTGTATATTTATTTAATCTTTATACATGTATTTATTAGTTATTTACTTAAATATTTTATGTTTAATCATTTTAATATAATTTTATTATTATGTATTTTAATTAATTTAATAACTGTCCTATATTTATGTATGTTTAACATAATCAGTATAATTAATATTTAATATAACTTTATTATTTACTTCAGTATCATTTCTTCCTTTATTTGTATTCTCTCTCTCTCTTGTGTTTCTGGCTCTATTTGAAGTGTTCAGTGGTCCAGGAGCCCAGACCGAGAGCTCAGCTGTGTGTGTGTGTGTGTGTGTGTGTGTGTGTGTGTGTATATCAGTGTTTGTGTGTGAGGAGAGACACAGACGCTGAACTGAAGACAGATGGAGACAGAGAGAGACGGAGGAGTGTTTAAAGGTGTGTTAATGTGACTCTTTCTCTCTCCTCGGGCTTCAGCAGGGGATTGTGGGAAATCAATCTGTTTCTAAATGCATTAATTAAGGAAAGTACTGTGGCCTGATGGCTTTACCAGAAACAGAAGCCTTGAACTACAGCCTTGTAGCTTTAATTTATAGCTTTTAATATTTATAGTTTTCAGTTATTGTAGCACGTCAAGCAATAAATGAAAAGGAGGAGTCATCAATCATCATCAGCTTTATTTGAATCATGTTTTATTTCCAGAAGCACAGATGTTCCTGGTGTTAGAGTGCAGTATGATCGTTCAGTCCAGGTGTTTCTGATTGGGTTATATCAGTAGATATATTAACAGATGAAGCAGGTCAGTGTTGGTTTTGTTTCCTCTGGAGATGTGTCCTTCTTCTCACACAGTACAGATGATGAATGAAGACATCAGGAGTCTCTTCTCCTTTACTGGAGAGGAAACAGAGGTGATCAGGTTATTTCATCTGTTATTTCTGCTTCATGTGCTTGGATCAGCAGTATTGACTAACAGAAGCCTCTCGTCTCCTCTCGTCGTCTGCACATATGCAGAACAAACACACTTCATCCTCATTCAGTCTCCGATCGCTCCAGCAGTCAGTCTGATGATGAACACATCAATATCACATCACTCGTCTGCACCGGGATTATAGTGGTGAAGAAACGCTTGTAGTTCCTCCATTATTCACAAAACTGCTTCACCAAGACTTTCTCTCATTCATATATATATATATATATATATATATATATATATACAGGTTTCCAGCGGATGTTTGTGTGCTAAATTATTATAGATTTTTAGGTGAACTGTATAATTTCTGCACTGGCAGATGGTAATTAAGGCAGTTTTCAGTCATTGGTCAGTCAGATGCATAAAAACACTACATTTCACTACACTTTACTATTTAATTGCTATTATTTATTTATTTATAGCATATTTTATATTTAAATTTAAAAGGGTTTTTACATTATGGTAATTAAAACTTGAAAGATAAACGTTTACTTATAATGAAAACAGTTTTTATTCATATATTTTTTTGTTTTCATTTTAAGTCTTTTTTTGAATGCGTGTAAGATTTTAATTAATTTTATTTCTGTTTTATTTTTAGTCATTTTAGTAAATTAAGTAAACTAAATGAAAATGAAAAATGCTTTTTGAATGATTCTTTGTTTTATTTCTAGCTTTAGTTATATTCATACATCAGAGGAGCAATGTTAGAAGACGACACGCCCCCATCTGTCATTGGTCAGTCAGGCAGATAGCCCCGCCCACTCTCACTCCATTGGTTGATTCAGTAGTTGACATTAGCCGCTCAAACAGATCAGAATCAAAATATTTTTTCAGTGTCTTTTTATAAGTCATTTCTTTTTATTTTAATCTATAATGAACCAATCCAGTGAATTCATCATTAAGTGCTGTGAGTACACTATAACATGAATATAATCAGCACTGGAGCTCAAACTCTCGGATGATCCAGACACAGGGAGAATGAAGGAATCGTGTGATTTACTCCAGATTGAGAGACACACAGCTCTTGGGATCAGCAGAACAAGGCTCTGAAGCGTTCGTTTCTCATGTTATGTGTGTCATTAATAGCCAATCAGTGTCCTGTGAGACTCAATCTGCTCAGTTCAGTCATGAGCAGTTAATTACAGATCACTGATTAATAGACACGCTCAGATTTCTGCAATAGAGAAATACACTGAATGTGTTTTAAATACACTCACCAGATTTATAGATAAGTCAGATTTAGCCATGTTCATGCTAACCAGGGTTATTTTAGTGAAATAAAATTAAAATTGAATATAAAACTAAAACCATAAAAAAAATTTCATTATCTGAAATAAAATATAAAAAAGATTTGATTTGCCAAGGCAACATTTGCAATTTTAATTATTTAACTTTAATTATTTAACAAAATAAAAACTGAAATAAAATTAATTAAAAATGTAACAATAACAAATCGATTTAAATTGAAAAAACACCTACAAAAAATAACAAAAGCATAATAAAGTTAAGAAAAAAGTATTTAAAATATGAATACAAATTGGATTTCAATGAAAATATCAGTTTTTAACTGAATACATGTAATTGTTTTCTGAGCGAACAGATATGCTGTTTCCAAGCAATTTCATAAATGCATTTAAAAAAAATTATGATTATTTAAATAAAATAAAATGCATGTAAACAATTGAACTGTTCTATGCTTTTTCGAGTGCAGAAATCTGACCTTTTTCATTTACACTGACAAATATGGATCTCATTAAGTTTATTACTTTGTTAAATGATGAGATCCAAATGCATGAAAATCTGACACCTTATACCTGTAAGGCTTCCTTTTTTAAGGAACACAAAGGAGATGTTTAGCAGGATGTACACGCTCTTTTCTACATTCATAGAGATCAAAATGTGAATTCTGAGTAGGGCTGCAAATCGATTAGTTGCGATTAACAGATTAAAAATAAAAGTTTATGTTTATAAAGTATATGTATAGATAAATACACATATGTATATGCACTATATCTTTATGTAAATACTCACACATATAGTATGAAAACATTATTTTTTATCAATTAATGGCAACTGATGGGTTTGCAGCCCTTACTCTGAGTACTGTATGTTTGTGAGTGTTTCGCACTGAAGTCAGTGTGAAGGTGTGTTTCAGGTGAACGGGAGGGATCTGTCCAGAGCCAGTCATGAGGAGGCGGCAGAGGCTTTACGCAGCGCTAAAGACCCCATCGTGGTGCAGGTGCTCCGGCGGACCCCTCGGCCCCGGGGTCAAGGGTCAGCGCAGGACGTCCAGCTGGTGGACGTGTGCACGCAGACGGAGATCACCTTCGAGCACATCATGGCTTTGGCCAAACTGCGTCCCGCCACACCACCGGTGCCGGACATCTGCCCCTTCCTCCTGTCCGACAGGTGACCAACACATTCAGCTGGGAGAATACACAGCTAGCTTATGTCTGTCCGTTTAAAAATGACCAGGATTACATACGTGATACTGAGTTTTTTACAACAGTTCAATAAACAAAACACTGTATTGCCTATTTTTGCTCTATTTCGCCAACAACAAAAAAAAAGGTTTAAAACACAGCACTGTTTTGAGTCTCTGAGCAGCATGACAGTGTTTCGTTCCTGAATGAATCAACCGTTTAAATGATTCGGTTCAATCACAATGACTCACTTATTAACAGTAGCTTGCTGCCACCTACTGGCAGTTTTAATTCCACATTTAACATATTTTTATTTGATCAGTATTCAGTGTTTTTTGTTGAATATATCAAAACATGTATGCATTAGTAACTGCAGATTAAATGTCCTGCATTATTCAGTGTGTAAATGCATCTAAATGCCACTTCAGACGCAGCTTCTGTGTTTCCTCTGCAGTGCAAAGATTCATTTTATTGATATTTATTTGCCTGTTAAACCCCCAAATGTCTTATTATTGTAATTCACTGAAACTTTTAGAAAAATGGCTTTATAAAGGTAAAAATTCCCATAAAAGGAATTTTTATTGGAAATGATCAATTTCTATCAGTGTGAACTGATAGAAATCCTATGAAGAATATCAGAATATGAAGAATATCAAAAACTTTAGGAGAAAGTTTAAGATACCAGCACAATAATACAGTGAGCGAAATGTAGTCTAATTATTGTTATCAATAAAATCCCAGGAAATATTGAGATATTATTTGTTTGTCACCCATACTGGAAGCCCCTGACACCAAGACAAAGTCCTAGTGTGTGGAAACAGAATCTTTCTGATTCTGAAAACGTTGAAGAAACGTTGTTTCTGAATGTTTCTTATACCGTTCAAATCATTGAATGTTTCTTGTCATGATTGCAATGTTATTTAAAGGTTACAAAAATGTTTGTTAGGACATTGCACCAACTTCATTTTCACCAAAATTATATCGTTATTTTAATATTTATTTTTTGTTGAAATGTCCAGTTTTCCTTTTGTTATTAGAATTTTACTTAAAGGTTACAACAGCATTCTACTACTGTAAATATAAATTATTTCAACATTTATATTTTATAATATTCTACATTTTCACTTCATGATTAAAATTTACAGATTAAGAAAACATTTCTTCAATGCTCTGCCACCTAAATTATAGCATTATTTGAATGTTTATTTTTAATATTCTAGAAATGTTAAAATGTCCGGCTTTCTTGTGTTTCGATCGTTATTTAAAGGTTACAAAATGTTTCATAGAACATTCAGGTATGAATAACATTGAGTGTTTTCACAAGGCAACGTGAGGTTTCCTCAAAGGAAGCTGGTTTTCTGGAATGGTTCACCATCCTCTCGTTCTTGTGGAGTTGGTCTGTCAGGAGTATCTGGGTTTCTCCTCAGGAGACGCAGGGCCGGCTGCAGTGCATGCTGGGAAGTTAATTGAAAGCGTCTGAGGCGCAGAGCGGTGGTTAGGGAGGTAATTAATGCCGTGGATAATTCATAGTCTGAAATTTGTCACCCGCTCAAGATCCAGGTTTAGTTTCTAAATTCCCTTTGGTGCGTGGTGAGCTGATGTGGGCTTTTTGAATTCCTTTGTTCTTCCAGACAAAAGCGTTCAGGGATTCTCTGTGAATGTTGTTGTTGTTGTAATAGTGCCTGGAAATATGCATTATCCAGGAATAATTTACTGTAATCTCACCCTAAAGGACCGTTCACCATTTAGATGGATGGGTGGATGGATGAATGAAATGGATAGTAAATAGAGTAGATTCAGTACATTTCTGTAAAAAGATCTGAATCCAGTGGTGATCAGGCTGCTTCAGCATCATTGTTCAGCTCGCTTTATAGAGTCAACAAACCATAATCCACGGATCATAAACCCACCTGACTGTAGCAGAGACGCTAGCACATGCTAATGAACACCATCAGCTGTGATCACAAGAAAACACAGACACGCGAGTCACGCGGAGGACAGCAGACGAGATCATAGAGATGAATGAGACTCGGAGCAGACGCACACGACAGGAGCTTCATTTCTTCTGTCACACAATTCAGTTCTCATCTCTGCTGAAGATGCATGATGTGTGTTTGTGTCTCCATCGGCTGACATCGTTCTTCACCGGCCTCCTCCACATGTGACGCCCTCGCTCTTCCTGAGCTCCAGAGCCTCATACTGTGCATTGAGACGTTTAGTAGCATTTTACTGGTGTCTCTCATGAGATGGGAATTCTGGGAATTCATAAAACAGCACAAAAATGATATTTATGCAGCATTCATGGAATGTTTCTCATTCATAACCTGATGGGAACCTTATCACAATGTGTGACCCTGGAGCACCAAACCAGTCATAAGGGTCAATTTGTTGAAATTGAGATTCATGCATCATCTGAAGCTGAATCATGTGAAATGGCATCAAGAAAAATGTTGCTAAAATGGAAAAAACTAAATGAATGTACCACCAGAAATATCTATAAAATTATTGAAAACCTCACTCGGTATTTATATTTACATTTAAATTTAGTCATTTTTCAGATTCTTTTATCCAAAGTGACTTACAATTGGTGGACACATAAAGTGATTATTCTTAAAGAGTCAGAATACAAGCTAGAAAGAAAAGAAATAAATAAAAGAAAAAGATTTTAACAGTGAAGCCAAGCAGTGTTGAAAGAGATGAGTTTTCATCTGTTGCTTGTAGACTGTCAGGGATTCATCATTCCGGATCATTCACCAGCCAGGAACAGTGAAGGAGAATGTTCTGGAAAGTGATTCTGAGCCTCTCTGTGATGGGACCACGAGGTGTTGCTCACTAGTGGATCTCAGACTTCTGGAGGGTTATTTGTGTGTTTTATCATGTCATTAATCAGAGTCAGCGAGAGACATGGGTGCTCTTCTCTGAGACTCCAGTTTACATGTGTTTTATGGTGAGTTTCGTATTAGACTCGTATAGTCTGATATAATAAGAGTATGAAGGAAAAACTGCTCAGTTTTATTCAGAGACTCAAACAGAGCAAAAAAATAAATAAATGCTGATTGCTGCAGATGCTGATATATAATGAATATACTTTTAATCTTTTACATTTACTTTTAAACTTTTTATCTAACAATTTAGATTGTTTTCACGCAATTCTGCATTTTAATTTAACAATTTTTTGTTGTTGTTTCTGCTGTGAAATAATAAGGAAAAAATGTAACTGCAAAACTCAGAATTCTGACTTTGGGGACAGTTTCTTGTTTCTGCGAAGGGTCAAAATAAATCCTAAATAAAGGTAATTGAGACATCTCTGTCTTTAGTTCTGATAGTTGTGACTGTGTTTCTCTCAGAGGAAGTGATTGAGATGTGTGTCTGTTCTCTGCTCAGCTGTCTCTCTCTGCACACCTTGGATCAGGAATACTCGGAGGACAACATGGCAGCGGACGGCGAGAGGACCGATGACTTCGAGTACGAGGTGAGAGTCCCCCGTTTATTCACACAGAGCCCTATAACCTGAGACTGAAGATATAACAGCGTCAGGCTGATCCCGGCTCATTAAACATGTGCTGAGAACACCAACGCTATTGAAACACTATTCTTTGAACATGCACATTTTTCATTGTTATTATTTTTTGGTTTTGGGAATGCTAAAGGAACATTCCATTTTAGAATTTAGCAAACATTACGTACTGGAAAACAAGACGAACGTACCAAGAACTAGATTTTTCATTGAACTGTTAATGCAGTCCACAATGCATTGTGGGAAGGATTGTTCAGAATGTACGAATGCAAGGTTTCTCTGAGAGGCTTGTGATTATTCAGCCGCTGGATGTCTGCAGATGAAATATGGATCCTCTGACTCCTGCCTGACCCCAGAAACATGTTATATATGAAAATACTATTTCAGTCTTTCTGCTTTGAAATTTCACACTGAATTGTGTCTCTGGAGCACAAACGCAGTCTTGAGTCTGAGGGATATATTTGTAGAAATAGACAACAATACATTGTAGGGGTCATAATTATACATTTTTCCTTTATGCCAAAAATCATTAGGATATTAAGTAAAGATCATGTTCCATGAAGTTATTGTGTAAGTTTCCTACTGTAAATATATCAAAACTTCATTTTTGATTAGTAATATGCATTGCTAAGAACTTCATTTGGACAGCTTTAAAGATGATTTTCTCACTATTTAGATTTTTTTGCTCCCTCAGATTCCAGATTTTCAGATAGTTGTATCTCAGACAGATATTGTCCTCCGAACAAACCACACATCACTGGAGAGATGATTTATTCAGCTTCAGATGATGTATACATCTCAATTTCATTAAACTGACCCTTATGAGGTCACGTATTCGTGTGATAATTTCTACATAATTATTTCTCAAATATTTAGCCATATTTGAGTGAAAATCTGGTTATTTTTTGGTTTCTTTGTCCTACACCAAATAAACAAACAAAAAAATAATAATTCTAACAAAAATAATTAGTTTACAGTAAATTAAAATTAAATAAAATTGTTTAATTTAAATCTTGCACCAAAAAATACACCTAAATAAATAAAAAGAAATTTTAAAAGTAAATTCATAAACAAAACCCAAATATAAGTTTAATTCAAATGTAAGACCAAATGAATGAGTGAATAATAACAAAACATTTAAAATGAAGTCTCCATTAAAATTACACCTAAATAAATACAAATATAAAGCAAATTCTATACCAGAAACATTACAAAATCAAAAGATAAAACTGTTCAATTAAAATTTTACACAAAATGAATGAATAAAAATTACACAATAAAAAAATTACCCCAAAAATGTAAGCAGATGTAAAAATATCACAAAAATATAAATAAATGAAATAAGTAGATCCTATAAAGAATACACAGTAAAATGTTTGAAAGTGAAGCTTGCAGCTGTGCAGTCATTACTGTTCAAGTGTGTTTCTGAGACGTGATGATTCAGCAGATGAGATATGGATCCTGTGACTCCTGCGTGATCATGACTTCACCTGCGTCTCTCACACAGAACAAATCTCCCTGATCTGATCTGATCTGATCTGATCGTTTGATTGAGCTCGTGTTGTCAGTGATTCTCCGGTCTGAACGCCAGTGTTATCACAGCGACTGAAGAGAGGAATGCTCATTAACATCATCACACACTGATTTACTAAACACAGACTGTTTCCTCAGAAGAGCTGGAGAAATGAGCAGAGCTGATTTCAGGATGTTTCCTCTTCCTGTCAAACATTAACAACATGAAATATGATTTCACTCTGTAAACGGCAACCTTAAATCTTAACGATATAAAACGTAATCTTGTTTTGAAACAAACTTGTAAATCTCTGTTGTAAATAAAAATAGTATTTTTTGTAAATGCCAATGTAGTCATAAAATACTATTTCATTCCAGATGTTAAGTTAAATGCTATTTCTTTGTATTTATTTGTGACATTTACTAGCCATTTTAGTGAAAATGTATTTATTGTTTAAAATAACACAAGAAAATAGAAAATACAAGTTTTAAAGGAAATCTTATACCAAAATAAATAAATAAATTTATAAATGATGTAAAACAATTCCCCACATAATAATAAAAAATAAAAACAGTAATTTTTTTTAAAAAAAATCTAAATTGTTTTAAAATGGCTAAATCCCACATCAAAAAAAAAAATATATATATATATATACTAAAAAATATAAATAAATAAAAAATAAATTTTTTGAAGTCAGTCTTGCATAAATAAATAAACCCTTCAATAAATCCAGTGCAAAAAAACTCAATTTCCAGTGGAGTCTGTTGACTGATGTACCTGTAACATTGATGATACTGAAGCGTCTTTAGCCCATAGACGGTCCATGCAGAGCTCCAGCTCAGTGATACACCCCCAGTGTTCAGAGCTGTGTGTGTGTGATGGAGATGCTCAGGTGTGTGTCTCTGCAGGAGGTCGAGCTGCTTCGACTGAGCAGTCAGGAGAAGCTGGGACTCACGCTGTGCTACAGGACAGACGAGGACGAGGACATCTACGTCAGCGAGGTGCACCACACACACCACTCACACGCTTTAACATGTTTCTGAAGTTCATAATCAGTCCTGATGAGACGATCACTTATAAACCTCCATTAGAGCGACATAAACACTCAAACATAACACTCAGATGTAGTTTTAATCATAAAGTCTGATATATGATCATAAGTCTTTAAAATGTCTTGAATAGTGAATTATGAAATAAATAAAAATTGGTATACTGAGTGTGTGACAACTAGCCCCGGTCATGTTACATCTGTACAACCAAGATTTTGTAATGCTTTTGAAAGAAGTGTCTTCTGCTCACCAAGGCTGCATTTAATTGATTAAAAAAAAAAACAGTAAAACAGTAAAAATAGTGAAATATTATTCTAATGTAAATCATCTGTTCTCTGTGTGAATCTGTGTTAAAGTGTCATTTATTTCTGTGATGCAATATGATGATTTACTTTATTTAACAATCAGAAATGTTTCTTGAGCAGTACACACACACGCAGAGAGAGTGATATCTGGTGTTTCAGAGTGTGTGTGTGTGTGTGTGTGTTGAGCTCCGGCTTCATTAGAAGTCCTCTCAGATTTATCAGGTCTCGGCAGCACGACTGAATACAGATCCGTCAGCACTTACAGGCTTATTAAAATCTCCACTCCATAAAACTGAAGAGCAGAGAGCGTGATCTCCGTGAAGAACGGCCCGAGAGAGATGAAACCCTCTTCATTCATCACTCAGATGTTCAGTGTGTGTCTCTCACATCACACTCGATCTAATGAAGACACAGAAGCTCAGCTCTGATTGGAGCGATCAGAAGCTTGTGTCTCTATAAAGCACAGCAGTTGCTTCTGGGAGTAAAAATCACATTTATCTTCTCCACAGGAGTCTTTAAGAAGACCTAGAGGTTGTTAATCGATTGGTTTAAGCTTACATTAAAGCCATCAGTTGTTTTGAAAGAACTGTGTTTAACAGCAGCATTCCTAGTGATAAACTACATTACCCATGATTCTCTGAGGCTAATTCCACCAATCAGAGACTGCGAATGACGTAACGCTGCTTACACTTTATTTTAGACTTTTCTTTCTAGTATAAATATCTGAACCTTTTTTAATCAAGATACCTTTACTGGAGAAGCTTAATGACTTCAGGTATTAAGAGGTTTCTTGAAAATCTGTGAGTTTATACTGAAAACAAGAATCTGGCTCAGAAAAATATATTTTCAGGGTTAGTACAATTAACTAAAACTGAAACTAAAATAAAATTTATTTTGTTACTTGAAATAAATGATAACTGCAATAAAATACAATTTAAATTCATTTTATTTCAGCTAGTTGCCAAGAAAGTAAATCTCATTTAGTTTGTAAAAGTAGTACTCGATGTACTAAAATAAATAAAACTGGAATAAAAATTAATAAAAACTACATAGACATATTTGAAAAAACTCAAATAAATATGCCAAGAACAAAATTACTAAGACTTTATCTAAAAAAATAGTAATAAAACATAAATACTCACTATAACTTAGTGATAATAAAATAATTTATGTAGCATATTTAATTTATAATTTAGTTTAGCAGAAAACAAGATGTCTTTGTTGAATCATATATTAGATCTAAAATATTTATATGCGTATTTTGCAATAAACTAAATATATTGTTTCTATGTATAAAATCCACATCTTTAAATCAACAGTAAATCATTTCTCCATTGTCAGTGATATTCGCAGTGCATCATGGGATTGTAGTTCTTTCATCACTAAACTGTTAAGTCTCGCATCTTTTCTGATTTTCAAATATTTTTCTTTTGAAAGTCTTTGAGAAAAATTAATAGTAGGAAGTGGGCGGGCCCTAATGCGTTCTGATCACAGAGGAGCAAGGGATTGGCTGGAGTCTTGCAGCCTCAGCCAATCAGATCCTGAGTCCATAATTCTGAATGACATGATTGATTTAGAATCTGAAAGCTGCTGCTTTGCTCCTCAGATCGAGCCGAACAGCATCGCTGCGAGAGACGGTCGGATCCGAGAAGGAGACCGCATCTTACAGGTGACCTCACCTTCACTCATTAACTCTGTGTTTGCACTGAGCGGATCATTGAGTTCAGCAGCAGCACATTCCACCGGCAGCTACAGGACCCGAGGGAGAGCAGGGTCCGCTGTATTTTCAGCTGTGGTCTGATGCTCAGGAAAGCATCCCGAGGTGTTTCTGAGAGGCTCTCCACGGACTCTGAGCTTCCCAGTAAACTCACTCTTCAGGATCACATGTGCAGCAAAAACTGAAAACTAGTAAAAACACACGTTGCCACATGTTGACAAAATGATTTTTAAAGTTTAAAAACAAAGTCTTAATTTAGTTTTTTTTTTTTTTTGCTAAAAGCAAAACCAGGGGGGTCAGAAATATAAAACAGGACAGAAATATTGAGGAAGAAGTGTAGTAATGTAACGCTGCGCCTCATTTGCTGATGTGTGTGATTGACAGATAAATGGGCGGGACGTTCAGAACAGACAGGAAGCAGTGGCCATTCTTTCGAATGAAGAATTCAGGAGTATTTTGCTGCTGGTCGCAAGGCCAGAAATACAGGTACACACACACACACACACACATCTACTGAGTTATAAAACACACCTTCATGGCTTATGAATATTAATCATTCATTCATTAAGTCAAGTCACCTTTATTTATATAGCGCTTTAAACAAAATACATTGCGTCAAAGCAACTGAACAACATTCATTAGGAAAACAGTGTCAATAATGAAAAAATGATAGTTAAAGGCAGTTCATCATTGGATTCAGTGATGTCATCTCTGTTCAGTTAAATAGTGTCTGTGCATTTATTTGCAATCAAGTCAACGATATCGCTGTAGATGAAGTGTCCCCAACTAAGCAAGCCAGAGGCGACAGCAGCAAGGAACCGAAACTCCATCGGTGACAGAATGGAGAAAAAAACCTTGGGAGAAACCAGGCTCAGTTGGGGGGCCAGTTCTCCTCTGACCAGACGAAACCAGTAGTTCAATTCCAGACTGCAGCAAAGTCAGATTGTGCAGAAGAATCATCTGTTTCCTGTGGTCTTGTCCTGGTGCTCCTCTGAGACAAGGTCTTTACAGGGGATCTGTATCTGGGGCTCTAGTTGTCCTGGTCTCCGCTGTCTTTCAGGGATGTAGAGGTCCTTTCTAGGTGCTGATCCACCATCTGGTCTGGATACGTACGGAATAAGAGAGAAACAGACAAATATTAGCGTAGATGCCATTCTTCTAATGATGTAGCAAGTACATAGGTTGTTATGGGAAGTGTTTCCGGTTCCGGTTTACCTAATTAATGCAGCCTAAAAATCCTTTAACGGATTTGGATAATAAAAGCATATTAGTATGTTATGTGTATGCCAGGTTAAAGAGATGGGTCTTTAATCTAGATTTAAACTGCAAGAGTGTGTCTGCCTCCCGAACAATGTTAGGTAGGTTATTCCAGAGTTTGGGCGCCAAATAGGAAAAGGATCTGCCGCCTGCAGTTGATTTTGATATTCTAGGTATTATCAAATTGCCTGAGTTTTGAGAACGTAGCGGACGTAGAGGATTATAATGTAAAAGGAGCTCATTCAAATACTGAGGTGCTAAACCATTCAGGGCTTTATAAGTAATAAGCAATATTTTAAAATCTATGCGATGCTTGATAGGGAGCCAGTGCAGTGTTGACAGGACCGGGCTAATATGGTCATACTTCCTGGTTCTAGTAAGAACTCTTGCTGCTGCATTTTGGACTAGCTGTAGTTTGTTTACTAAGCGTGCAGAACAACCACCCAATAAAGCATTACAATAATCTAACCTTGAGGTCATAAATGCATGGATTAACATTTCTGCAATATTAAAGTACTGTACCTCAGTGATACTAAAATATCATAGATTTTTAGTACATTTTCATGATTTAATAGAATAAGAAATAAACATTCAAATGCTGCTATATCATGGGTGAAAATAGAATTAGTGGAACATTCTAAGACACATTTTACTCTTTAGATAACGTTCTAATCACAAGAAAACGTTTTTTTTTTTTTTTAAACAAAGTCCTGGAGTTTGAAAATAAATGTTCAAATAACCTTATATTTTGGATGAAACTTAAGTTATTAGAGTAGCATCTTTATAACTAAATGGTAGCGCTTTATTTTACAGTCCTGTTATTTTACAACCACTAAATGACGTAATAACAACGACAGGAAAACATTTTACATGTTTTAGAAACCTAGACGTGTTCCCTAGAGCTGATCTGGTTACATCGTTCGCAGTGCATCATGGGAGTGGACACTGTTTCCATGGTAGCACTGACAGATAGCTGGATTGGGCTTCAGGATAACAAGTGCAATTCTTCCCTAAATCTGACATGATGATGAAGCTGAACTCAAAGCTCATGATGGGTCAAAAGAGCGTGATCTTGTTCATGCGTGAGGTGTGTGGTGTTTCAGGACGAGCCGTGGCTGGATGACGAGCACAGTGAATACTTAGAGGAGCTGAAGATGGAGATGCTGGAGGAGGAAGAGGAGGAGGAGATGAAGAGAGCGGCTCGAGAGGAGGACCAGAAGGTCAGAGAAACACCATCACACTCTTCAGCTGTAAACCTTGCTTTCCTTTCCTTTCTTCTGCTGGAGAAGATGTAAACAACAGTTTTCGTTTTTATTTAGAATAACTTAAAAAAAACTAAAATCACTGAAACGGAAAAAACTAAAACTGATCAATAAAAATCAATAAATAGCATAAACTAATACAAAGAATTGACACAAAGACATATAAAACCCAATTACTGAAATTTTATTTACAATTAAAGTGAAAACAGAAAATGTATAAAATCCTATTCAAAATATTGACAAACTATAACATTTACATGTTTTTTCTGCTTCTGTTCATTTTAATTAAAGTTTAATGTTTGTTTTTCTCATTTTTAGTAGTTTAGTTAGTAGTTTTTTTTTCATTAAATTTACTACATTTTTATTTTTATTTTAGTAGCTGAAAAAACAACACACACACATTTATGCATGTGCTTTTAATATTTCATTTGATTTTATTTCAAGTAAAAAAAAGTTTATTTCACTAATTCCATTCAAAAAGTGAAACTTATATTCATTCATTACACACAGACTGATATATTTCAAATGTTTATTTATTTTATTTTTGATGATTATAACTGACAACTAAGGAAAATCCCAAATTCAGTATCTCAGAAAATTAGAATATTGTGAAAAGGTTCAATATTGAAGACACCTGGTGCCACTAATTAACTAATTAACTCAAAACACCTGCAAAGCCTTTAAATGGTCTCTCAGTCTAGTTCTGTAGACTACACAATCATGGGGAAGACTGCTGACTCGACAGTTGTCCAAAAGACGACCATTGACACCTTGCACAAGGAGGGTAAGACACAAAAGGTCATTGCAAAAGAGGCTGGCTGTTCACAGAGCTCTGTGTCCAAGCACATTAATAGAGAGGCGGAGGGAAGGAAAAGATGTGGTAGAAAAAAGTGTACAAGCAATAGGGATAACAGCACCCTGGAGAGGATTGTGAAACAAAACCCATTCAAAGTGGGGGAGATTCACAAAGAGTGGACTGCAGCTGGAGTCAGTGCTTCAAGAACCACTACACACAGACGTATGCAAGACATGGGTTTCAGCTGTCGCATTCCTTGTGTTAAGCCACTCTTGAACAACAGACAGCGCCAGAAGCGTCTCGCTTCAAACAGGACTGGACTGCTGCTGAGTGGACCACAGTTATGTTCTCTGATGAAAGTAAATGTTGCATTTCCTTTGGAAACCAGGGTCCCAGAGTCTGGAGGAAGAGAGGAGAGGCACACAATCCACGTTGCTTGAGGTCCAGTGTAAAGTTTCCACAGTCAGTGATGGTTTGGGGTGCCATGTCATCTGCTGGTGTTGGTCCACTGTGTTTTCTGAGGTCAAAGGTCAACACAGCCGTATACCAGGAAGTTTTAGAGCACTTCCTGCTTCCTGCTGCTGACCAACTTTATGGAGATGCAGATTTCATTTTCCAACAGGACATGGCACCTGCACGCAGTGGCAAAGCTACCAGTACCTGGTTTAAGGACCATGGTATCCCTGTTCTTAATTACCCAGCAAACTCACCTGACCTTAACCCCATTGAAAATCTATGGGGTATTGTGAAGAGGAAGATGTGATATACCAGACCCAAGAATGCAGAAGAGCTGAAGGCCACTATCAGAGTAACCTGTGCTCTCATAACACCTGAGCAGTGCCACAGACTGATCGACTCCATGCCACGCCGCATTGCTGCAGTCATTCAGGGGAAAGGAGCCACAACTAAGTATTGAGTGCTATACATGCTCATACTTTACATGCTCATACTTTTCAGTTGGCCAAGATTTCTAAAAATCCTTTCTTTGTATTAATCTTAAATTATATTCAAATTTTCTGAGATACTGAATTTGGGATTTTCCTTAGTTGTCAGTTATAATCATCAAAATTAAAAGAAATAATTATTTGAAATATATCAGTCTGTGTGTAATGAATGAATATAATATACAAGTTTCACTTTTTGAATGTTATTAGTGAAATCAACTTTTCGATGATATTCTAATTATATGACCAGCACCTACATGTATGTATGTATGTATGTATGTATATATATATAAAAAACATACATTTACAAAAAAAAATTAATGGAACCTGATCTTTACTAAATATCCTAATGATTTTTGGCATAAAAGAATAATCAATAATTTTGAACCATACAATGTATTGCTGGCTGTTGCTACAAATATAACCTGATGTGCTTCAGGATACTAAAAAACAAAATTACTTAGACAATATATATTTTGAAGTGCATTGCTTGTGACAGAAGTTAAAGAATGATAGATAAACAATCTGCATTATTTCTTGTTGTATGAAATAATTCAAACAAAGCCAGGTAATCATGTATTCCTGCCATCTCCCAAACGAGCACAGACGCTAGCTAATGAAGCCTCAGTTTACTCTGGTTGAGCTTAAATGATTCTCTCTCCGAATCTCCCAGCAGGCCAGAGCACCTCAAGAAGAAAGCTTGGCGGCGTCCTGCTCCTACAGTCAGGAGACGAGCACGGCCCCAGAGCAGAGCGTCCTGGCTCAGATCCAGAAGCAGCTGTCTCGCTGTCTGTCGGGCCGGAGCTCAGCGGACGGAGCAGAGAAGGATGAGCACTGGCGGCAGCTGCTGGAGCTCAAGTGTCAGATCCGCAGTGGCAGCGAGTACGACCTGTTCTACACACGCAGTAGCAGCAGCAGCGTCCCGTGCAGCGGTGTGGAGCACGAGCTGAGGATGCTGAACCAGGAGCTGCGCAGCATCCAGCTGGAGTGCCAGAGCATCATGAAGGTACAGAATCCCACCGGCGAAGCTACAGAGCTCTCAAACGTAGCCACTTGTGTAAAAATACTGTTAAAACGAGACCCGTCCCTACCTGCAGGTGCACCAGCTGGGACCCCGTGAGCGCCCCGAGAGGTCAGACAAGGATAGCTCGAGTGCGTATAACACGGCTGAGAGCTCACGCAGCACACCGCTCGCCGCTGATCGCTCTCCGGAGCACCGCAGGGTCAGCCTGACCAACCGCAGGAACCTGCTAACACTCGGACGGGCCCCGAGGGACAGCCCCGACCACAGCAACCCGTCCGAGTCTGAGCAGACAGCCCCTGAAGGCCCCCAGAGCTACATGCAGCTGATCCAGCAGCAGACGGCGCTGCAGTTCGTCAGTCCCTCTGAACCCAGGCTGGAGTGGAAGGTGAAGGTCCGGAGCGACGGCACCAGGTACCAGTGCTTTCACTCTCTTACTCTACTCAAGTCACTGTACGCTATCTGAATATTTTTAGGAAGGATGCCCTACCGAACACTAACTCCTCATGTATTTTGCCAATTTCTTCACCATTGCATCAATTACCATATTTTTGGACTATAAGTCGCACCTAAGTATAAGTCGCATCAGTTCAAAAATACGCCATGATGAGGGAAAAAACATATAAGTCGCACTGGACTATAAGTCGCATTTATTTAGAACCAAGAAAAAAAACATTACCGTCTCCAGCCACGAGAGGGCGCTCTATGTCTTCAGTGTAGACTACAGGAGCACTGAGCAACATAGAGCGCCCTCTCGCGGCTGAAGATGGTAATGTTTTCTATTGGTTTATTTATCTTGGTTCATGTCAAATTAATTTTGATAAATAAGTTGCACCTGACTATAAGTGGCAGGACCAGACAAGCTATGAAAAAAAGTGCGACTTATAGTCCGGAAAATACGGTAAATAGCCATATTAAATGTGCTTTATACTGTTTTGTCTTTTTTGTTGTTTGATCGCGTCATGTCATTGTTTTCGGTACAATTTATTTGGTCTTACTAAGCCTAGCACAGAACTTTTTTTCTGCTATTTTTGATCAATAATATCAGTGGCTGAACATTCGTGCATCCCTGATTTTTAGAGAAACTTTTACTTCACTACATTACAAAGTGTAATAGTGTAATTTCTAACTTAACATTTCTTAAAAACACATGGTTCCTCGTTACTTTGAACTGGAGAAATCATCTCCTACTCAAAGATGTGATAGCGCTGTCTGATTCATGAACGAGCTGATTCTTTTTAATGAACCTGTTAAATTGGTTCACAGATCACACTGAATGAGTCATTCATGAATTAAAATGATTGGATCGTAGCTATTCTCGAGTTAAACACTCTGATTCAAATGATCTGAACAGGGGGGCGTTTCCCAAAAGCATCGCTAGCTAACTCCAGTCATTAGTTCCATTGAACTCTCCAGTTAATGATTCACTGATTCAAATGATTCGGTCCGAGCGAGTCTCCAGTTAATGATTCACTGATTCTCTGTTCTGTGTCTAAATTTGTATTTCCTAATTTTTAAATAGGTATAAAATGACATTAATAATAACACTGAAGTTTTTACATATACTGTTATATTGCAATAATTTCACATTCAATGTTCAAATTAATGAAAAAACACAAAGGCCGTATATTTTTAATATTTTTTTAATGGCATCATTTTTATGATTGTACCTGACAGTGTTACTGGACTCAATATCTGTGGCAGGTACATCACCAAGCGTCCGGTCCGGGACAGACTCCTGCGGGAGCGAGCGCTGAAGATCAAGGAGGAGCGCAGCGGGGGCATGACGACTGATGATGACACCATGAGCGAGATGAAGATGGGACGCTACTGGAGCAAGGAGCAGCGCAAGCAGCATCTCCTGAGAGCCAAAGAGCAGCGGCGGCGGAGAGAGTTCATGCAGCGCAGCCGGCTGGAGAGTCTGCGGGAGAATCCCCTCAGCAGCGGAGAGGGACGCCCCGAGCCCAGCATCCTCCAGCTCAGCCACCGCAAGATGATGAAGAAGAGGAACAAGAAGATCCTGGACAACTGGATGACCATTCAGGAGCTGATGACGCACGGGGAGAGAGCTCCCGAGGGATCCGCCGTCCACAACGCCTTCCTGTCCGTCACCACTGTATAGATTCACTCCTCACTCTTTACCCCATGCGGTACGATCAACTCTTGCCTCGTTCAATGCGGCCATTTTTATGAGAAAAGACACAAATATTTTTCACTTTGTTAATGTTTTTCTAAGCAGTTCAATGAGATTCACTGCATTTTTTTTTGTTACCGGAAATGTTTCAACTAAGGTACATGAAGAAATATTACAGTTCTGTCACAATTCACTTTCGATCTAAACCTGTGTGACTTTCTACAGAAAAATATGACATGGGAGAAAATATTATTTCAGTGTTTTTGAGTGCGCTAGCAGTAGTTTGACATTAGAAACTCCAAAATGTGTATTTTAATTTATACTTTGCTTTTGCTCATTTCATTGCTTAAATTTAACGTTTGTCCAAGTTTTTTTTTTTTCTGAATTTTTACTGTTTTAATCACGTCCCTCAAGAAAACTTTTAAATTTCAGTTTTGCCCAAGACCTTTTTATTCCACAATTTTGAATTTGTACTTTGGTTCACACACTTAACAACTAAAGTTTGGCTTTCGCCTAAGAGCAATTTTTACAAATTTTACATTTGAACTTCCAATGTTTGCTCATTGAAAAAAAAAGTTGAATTTATCAATGAATTTATAAATTAAATCACCAAATTTTAACTTTTGTCCAAGAACTTTATTTATTTTTATTTTTTTAATTCATACGTTGTTCCCTCTTTTGAATTACACGTTTCTAATTAGTCAATTAAAATTAATTATTAATTACAATTTTTATTCTAAATTTAGATTTTGCCCAAGATATTTTTTTATTACAATTTTCTATTTATACTTCATGTTTTCTCATTTAATTATTTAATTTTGCTTTCACACAAGATAATTTTTCTGAAATATTTTTTTTTACTTTGCATTAATTTTTTTTAATCAAATTTCACATTCATCCATGAACATTTTGTTAAAATTGTGAATTTGTGCTTTACATTGGCTCCTTTAGTCACTTAGGTTTTGCTTTTTTATATATTTAGATTTTGAACTTTGCATTTACTTGTTTTTTTTTTTTTTTTTGCTTTCACCCCAACTTTTTTTTTATTTGCTTTTACCCAATAATTGTTTTAGCTTGGATTTGTACTTTGCATTCACTCACTTGCACACTGAATTTTGCTTTACAAATTTAGATTTTTTTCTTTAAAATTTAAAATTTGTGTTTTGCATTTGCTCATTTAATCATGACCAATGTTTGTTTTTGTAAAAAAAAAAAAAAAAAAAAAATCATGTGAACTTTACATTTGTTTTGAAATGTGAAATTTTTCCAAATGTCTTTGTTTGACTTGTCTGCATGTTAATTTCTGCTCTATTGCTTCCCAAACGTTTCTCAGGAAGCAAATGTTTTGTGCGAGAACGCAGTATGAAATATAATTTTCTCCCATCTCATATTTCCCTGATGTATTATTGACTTCTATGGTACTTTGTAGCTCGACAGCTGCAGTTCACATCAGCATGTATTACATCTTGTTCTGCTGAAAGTCATTCAGGTTTGGAACAGCACGAGGGTGAATAAATGCTTTTATTTCTGTTTTATTTATTTCTCATCCCTCACTGGATCTGAAGATAATGTTTACATTTCAGCAAAAAGGGAATTATTGTGCAATCTGCTGCCTTTAATCAACACTGCTGGTCTATAGTTCAGTTGTTGTAGGATTGATTTGTATAGTTTGTCAGATCAGCGGTGGACGACTGGTGTGTAGCTGAAGATAACCGTCCAGGACTAACTCTACCTCAGACACGCTTCCCTTCCCCAGATCCTGATCAAGCAGAGGCCTGTCCTCATCATAACCAGCAGCTCAACACGTGTACTGCTAGATCAGTCAGAGTACAGACAGAGAAGCGGTTCTCATTCAGTTCTTCCTGATCTACAAGTGTTGAGTTCATGCCTGGGTTACATCTCTTCTCTGAGAGGAACTGCTCAGAAATGCTTCCCTAAGCTTCGACTACACTGACATCAGTGGACTGGTTTGATTAATTATAAGCCATGTTAGATCTTTCCAGATCAATTTCACTCTGGATTCTGTTTGTGCTCCTCGGTCTGGTTTATTCTGATTAATCTGGAGCAGTGGTTGTACATTAGATCTGTAGATGTGTGTATTGTTCTTGGTTTGAGTTGGTAATCTGTAGTCGTCTCTCTTGGCCAGGTGAATGTGTGGTCATTGTGATATTTTGACACCCAATAAATCTTTTCTTCAAAACCGGTTCTTACTTTCATACTGATAAAGACTTTTTTTGAACTAGCCATTTAATATTTAAGATGTAAGCCCTGTAAATAGTGTCCTTTGATATCAATGTTATTTGCTATTCTTTAAATTAACTGTATATAAAGTTAAACATCCAGGACATAAATCACCCCAAAATCAAAGTGAATGAAATCAGTAGAATCATAATTGTAGATTAGTGTTTTTAATGTTTATAGATTTGCGTTAAGCTTATGTACTGCTAAAAGACAACTTTTTGAGAAAAATGCATGACTATATTAACGGAGTATATTTATTCTTAAGAGAGCATTTAAAATGAAGCATAAAATTAATTAGTCCGACTGCATTACCATAATTATAATTTGAGAAATGTTTGTCCTAACATAGACTTCATTCGGTAAAAAAAAAAAAAACAATTCTATCCACTACAATAATGAGGCTTTGGGATTACAATCATGCATTTAAACTAAATGTCAATAAAGGTTGTTGTTTTTTTATCTATATATTATTACATTTTTATTTAAAATATCAAAAATATTTATTATGGTACTTAAATAGGTTTATTGGCTTTAAGCAAAGAAAAAAATACAATTTATGTACAAAAACATTAATATTAAATATGTATTGTAATCTCTCTCTCTCTCGGTCTCAAACACAGAAACGTCAGAGTGATAATGCACTCGAGTCTTTACCAGCTCCAGCCGTGTCACTTCATGTATTTATGGAGCAGATGATCTTTGATATGCTAATTAAAGCGTGTGATAATGACATCACATTATCCCATCAGATCCTCTGAGCACGTCTTCATCGGTCCTTCAGCTTCAGGACCTGCTCTGAGCAGAGATCAGATTAATGCACTACAGAAACACTCAAACCACTGCCTTCTGCACACTATTCAGAACGACCACACCCTTTCTAATGTTTTTTGGTGTCATGAATAGACGTAAATAGCTGTGCTATATATATATTATATTGTGAAATATTATTACAACTTAAAATAGTTTTCTATTTGAATATACTTTAAAAAAATAATTTATTCCTGTGATGCAAAGCTGAATTTCCAGCATCATTCCTCCAGCTTCAGTGTCACATGTAACATCAGTCGATCACATGATCATTTACAAATCATTCTAATATTCTGATTTATTATGAGTGTTGGAAACAGTTCTGCTGTCTCATATATTTGATCAATAAAAGGTTAAAAAGAACTGCATTTATTCAAAATAAAAAAATATTTCTAATAATATATTTTCTTTACTATCACTTTTTATCAATTTAACACATCCTTGCTGAATAAAAGTATTGAATAAAACAAATTACTGACCAGTAGTGTATTAAAAACATAGTTAAAAACATAGCTTCTTTTTTTTTTTTACTTTTTATTCATCAAAGTATCCTAAAAAAGTATCACATGTTCTGAAAAAATATTAAGCAGCAGAACTGTTTCCAACTTTGATAATGAATCATCACATTAGAATGATTTCTGAAGGATCATGTGATAATGATCCTAAAAATTCAGCTTTGCATCACAGAAATAAATGATCATTTAAAGTATAATAAATGTTAAAGGGGCTGTAAGTAGGAATTACTCCCATCTAGTGGTGAAATTGTATTTTGCATTCAAACTAATTTTGCTCTCCAGCGCCTCGCTTTTTCAAATGCGCGTTGCATCTACGGTAGGCGATATGTACCAAAAAGCTTTGACAGGATGTCTTCTAATAACACTTCGTTTTGGCGACGATTGCATATGTATGCTCCATAATAAGAATGCAATCCAGACTTTTAAACTTGCCGGTGCAGTTTCAAGCGCCTCTCACTGCTCTGCACCTGCGTTTCTGGCTCTGACCGAAAACGCGTTGTGGAAACGCGTTGGCTTAGTACTTTTTGTCCCTCTCTGCTATTATAGTTTTGCAAGATGGCGGAACTACATGGAAGCCTCCGTCGACCTACCCGTCCCATGTATATAAAGATAATAAATTCTTCATCTACGAGGATTAGTTTAAACATTGGCATAGGTATTTGTACACCATTGAGGGCATATTTATGAATAAAAATATTGATTTTAGATAATAAAATACCTAAAAAGTTACTTATTGTCCCTTTAAAAAAATATTTTAATTTTTCTGTATTTTTGATCAAATAAATGCAGGCTTGATGAGCAGAAGAAACTGAACGTTTTCAAATTTTGGTCTGTACTGTATATATATATACATATTAAATCTAGATATATTTTATATGTCCACCTGAAAAAAGTTTTTTTTTTCTTGCCAACACATTTTTTTTAAGAAACAAACATGAAGTTTATGCTTGCTTATTTATCTCCCAAAACATTTTTATTGACAATTAATTATTAGTTCATTTTTATTTTATTTTTTTTGCTGCCATTATGAAATTATTTTGAAAAAAATTATAAGATGGACAAGAAAATAATGTAAAACATTTTTAAAGTACTTAAAGTTATTTTACTACAAATTTATACAGTACATAACTATAGTACATAAAATTAGATTGAAAAAAAAAATCATCTTCAGTATGATTAGTTATTATTATTTTAGATTAGATATATTATTATTTGAGTGTGACCAGATTCAAAATTGATATTGTTCAGTAATTTAAGGCCAGTAATAAGACACAAAAGACTGAATACTGATAATGAGCTGTTTAGCTGCTGTTTTACACAAAAACAGCTCACAGTAAAAACACAAAGTACAATAGTCAGCAGCCAAAGCTTGATCAGAGACTCGTGAACACGTGAACAGGTTCTCCATCACTGCTGGGAACAGGAGTCAAATCTGAGGACTACAGGAGGAATGTGCAGCACTTAACAAAACTGAGCTGAAGCAGAAACAGAGTGGTTCCCAGTGTTAAAGATGGAAATCAGATCAGATCAGGAACTCAATCACTGATCACACACCAACACTCACAGACTGCAGATACTGTGTGTTTAAAGCATGTCAGTGAGGCAGAAGAGCATCAGTATTTGACTGCGGTCTCTACAGGATTACAGTCATCCACTGAGTGATAGAATGATCTCATCACATCCACTAACCACAGAAACAATCATCATTACTGAACATGTGACCGCAGCTCCAGTCGAACCTCAGCTTCTCCTTCAGAAGTGCTCCTGTCCTTCAGACCTGCTGAGAGTGTGAGAGCAGCGCTTCATACACCAGACACAAGAAGAAGAAGAGAGAGGAGAAGAAGAAGACCTCACTGTGCTCTCAGGACCCAGCACTGACGCTCGAGCAGACACGCAAACTCACACTGACCAGAAGAAAACCTGAAGATATCAAGATGTATATCCAGATTAATGAGGGGGAATATCTCAATACCTCATAAATTCTGATTTATGAAAAAACGCCAAAGACTTTGAGATATGGTCTCACAAGAAAAAGACAAAATATTGACACAAACTCAGATTTATATAAATAAATAAAAAATGAAATCAAAATATTGAAATGTAAACTCATGAGAATTTGTTTTTTGCAAAACTAAGATGCAAATTCAGAATTATAAAGAAAAGAGGAAAAATATTGGAACATAACCTCAGAATTATATCAAGATGTAAACTCAGATTTGTGAAGCAAAAATTCTAATTTTTACATTTTAATTGTTATGCTTCCATAGTAATGAGGAAATGCAAGAGTAGAGCCATTATGTAAACAGGCCATATGTTCGTCCAATCAAACGACACCAACACAGCAAATATGCAAATGAGAAGATAAACCTGGGTTTAGGAGAGTAGATTATAAACCCCCAGGATTAATAATCCACCTGTGCTGGAGTACGAGCAGTGTGAAACATCCTGCTATTACACAGAACTAATATTTCTATTGATATTCAAACACAAGAACTCAGCTCTAGATCTGTCACACACACTAACAGAATCAATATTCTCTATGAAACATCTCAGACAGAGGTCAAGGCTTCGTCACTGTCCAGAAATCTCTTATTAGTGTTTATGAATCTCATAAAGGAATAACAGATCTGAAAATGCCTCTCGTGTCCTTCTTTCTGCTGAACACAAAGACAGATGTTGAGCAGAGTATTAGGGCCTGAACACTGACTTCATGGATTTCTTCTCCATGCAGTGAAGGAGAAGAGCGACTGATATCATCAGTATGATCAAGACACTCATATGCAGAGTTATTAATGTCTGAGAGAGAGCACTGAAGACTGTTTTAATTCTGACACAACATTATTATAAAAGCCTTGTTCACATGCTCTCTTTTGTGTGTCTGTACAAAGCAGTGCAGTTATCAGTTTGATTATTTCCTGAGTTGCTCTGGGATCAGGGTTATGACTGATCTCGAGTCATTTCCCTCTCTATTATCATTCAGCACAGACACACGCTGGTCTTTATGGCTCATAATGCATCTGCTGCATAGAAACAGATCCAAATATGAGACTTCTGTCGTCCTGATATTTTACTCTCAGTATTGTGATGCTCACTTCGACATGAGCTCACCTTCAGAAACTAAATATTAATGCATTTCAGGACATTTCTGTTTAGCTTGCATGAAAAACTATTTAGATACAACATTTCCAAGGCAACATTTCTTATTCTGATTGAACTTGATGTACCAAAATGAATTAAAATGATAATAATTTTTATATTAATACTACAATATTATATTATTAATAATAAATTAATAATTAATAAACAAATGTTAACTGAAATAAAATAAAATATACAAACTTCTGAAATTCAGTCAATTCCTATGGCAACATTTTTCAATTTAACAACTTATAAATGAATAAATAAATAAAATAACTGAAATAAAGATTTAAAAAGAAAACTTATTTTACTGTAGCTTGTTGGCATTAAAAAAAACTAATAAAACTGACAAAAACAACAAAAATAAACATCAACCTACAAATGTACACTGAAATAAAATATTGCTAATATAAACCTTTTATTTTAGCTAGTTGCCAACGCAATGTCTTATTTTAATTTAGTTTAACTTGATGAACAAAAATAACAAAACTGACAAAAATCTACTCATACATATATGCGGTCTGCGGTGATCTGCATCCGGCTCTTTACAGAGCTTATACTCCACAACTCTGTCACAGTGTGTGTGTGTGTGTGTGTGTGTGTGTCTCAAGCCCACGGGAGCACCAGAACAAACATGTTAGCATGCTAGTTAGTGCCTGCTGCGGGGGATCTCAGGCTGGGATTTGTTCACCATGTGTGAGATTAAAACAGGTCAAACGCCTCCAGCGCAGGAGGAACCACAGAAACAGAGCAAGAGACGCTTTCATGTCAGAAAACACTTCTGTGCTGCGCCCTGAAATAAACAACAAAACACTGACGGCTTCCTGGAGCGGTTTCCTCATGAAGAAAACGGATCTGGAACCAGCCTGAGCTGCTTTACTGGTCCCAACACACCAGAATACAGCAGCTGACCACAACAACACTGTTCTCTCTTCACAATCACTCACTTTATACAACACATACTGTACGATGAGAAATAACACATCTGACACCAGCCTGACACTGTTTACTGGTCACTAACACGCCATAAACCATGAACACAGACCAGTTTAACTAGTCTCATCGTGCCAGGACACTGAGGATGGATTAGAAACACAGCTGCTTAACATTTACCATTTGTTTTTATTAAACCATTTTTTATTTAATTAAAGCCAATAAAAGGGTTTTCTGGTTCCAAACCTGCTAAAACGCATCACAGGAGACCAACCCAACCAGTTTAACCATTCATCTTAGGCTGGTTTAAGCTGGGTTTTCAACCAACTTGTTTCTGCATTTACAATAACTCATTTTATACAACACATATGATGATAAAACGGTGTTTTCTGGTTCCAAATGTGCCCAAATAAATAAGCTAAATTACAGACCAGTTTAACCAGTTCAATCTAGGGGCCTGTTTCATGAAACAAGTTTACAGAATAAGCCAGGCTTATTTCAGTTAGCCTGACTTATTTACAACCAAATCAACTGACAAAACCTCAGACTAACTGAAATAAGCCTGGCTTATTCTGTAAACTTGTTTCATGAAACAGCCCCAAATAACCACCTTCAGCTGGTTTACTATTGGACAATTTTATACAACACAACACATGACAAAAGTTAGCCAGTAATTACTCAACTTAAACTAGCCTAAGATGGTTTGTTGGTGCCCAAAACACATAAGCACAGACCAGTCCAAACACACTAGTAAACCACATAACCACATTAGATTTAGCTGGTTTTAGACCAAACTAGTGCGCATCTACAGCTGCACAGTCTCGGCCAGGTGTTTGGTTACGGTGGTTAACCCGCTCCAGCGAGCAGTGGTTGTTTGTGTGTGTGTAAAAGAGCTGAGGAGGTAATTCTGCTGTTTGTCTGTGATCATCTGTCAGACCGAGGTGTTTCCCGACACTGAGAGAGACGTTACAGGATCCTGAATCATAGATCAATAGTCACGCTGAGATTCTCTACGGGAGGCCTTCATAACACAGCTCGTTAAAGCACACACACACACACGATCGCTGCACGCTTTGATGGAGGCCCATCAAATATTGATATGTTCCCAGCTGCTGTATTTGACATGTCGCCAGCACACGTCGTCGCTCTTTTAATAACCTTCCTGTGTTTTGTCTCGTTTGTGCCTGCGAGGTGTCTGTAATCTGTTTCCATTATTAATCTGGCAGAACGGAAATGTCACTCGAGCAGGATTTCACCCGGCGTGTGTTTAATGCGGGAGAGCTTTAGACTCCCTGAAGACTGCATTACGCTCCGCACAATCAGGAATTAGCATAGGAAAGCTGAAAAACACACGTCTGCTGCGTCTCTCTAAAGAAGAATTCCTTCAGAGGAACGATCTGGGCATGATGTTAACACCGCTACACTGTTTTAACAATGGAAGTATGGCAATAAACATTAAAACAAATGTGGTTTACAGTTACAGACACAAGACTGGGTGACAAAAACATGACTTGAACCAGCTTCAGATCGTTTGCTGGTCCCAAATGTGGCTAAAAGCCAGTAGTTCAGCATTTACAATTACTCATTTATACAACACAAATTATTATAAAAACACAACCTAAACGAGCCTAAGGCAGTTTGCTCATCCTAAAACTGTAAAAAGTGTAATAAATAAACCATTACATGTGTATTTTGAAACAACATCAAAAGAAAAGGAACTTCAGCAGCTTCGGTTCGATGACTTTCACAGACAGGTTTTATAATAAAGATCCAGAAGGAACTAGAGGTTAACGTAAACGCTTCTAGAAATCCCAATTATAGGGCTTCACTTCATCAAAACACCCTGAACACATCCCAGATGTAAACCACTTTCTTCTCTCAGATGAATGCAGTTATATTTAGAAATGTCCTGGCTCTCCCAAGCTTTATAATTAAAGTGAATGGCTGCTGAGATTTTGAAGGACAATAAAGTGCATCTATCCATCACAAAAAGCACTCCACATAGCTCTGTGGGTTAATAAAGACCGTCTGAAGTGAATCAATCCTTGGTGTAAGACAAATATCCATATCTGAAAGTTTATAAACTGTAACCTCCAGTCTCTGCTAACTGTTGTACTAGAGACTATGGTTTATACAAGATATAAATGTGATATATTCTTACACAGACATCAATTCGCGTCAAAGGGCCTTTATTAAGATATGTAAAAAACAAACAAGTTTAAAGTGAGATTAAAGACATACATAATTACATTATTTTTTAAAGGCCTATTTTTATGAAAAGCATGGGGTAAAATCCATACAAAATAGTTAATAAACATGTAAAAGGAGATTGATAACAGACAAACCAGAAATCATAAATCAGATTAGTTTACATATCGGAAAATAGGGCTGCACGATGTGTCGTTTAAGCATCGATATCACGATGTATGAATCCACGATAGTCACATCGCAGGATGTGCCATGTGGTTGTCGTAGTTGATCCGTTATTCATTAACTGTACGGGCCAGCTGCTCCCCGGCCCTTGACGAATGTGATTCGCGGATTAATTGCACAGCTTAACCATCATAGAGTGAAAGTTTTGACAGGGCAGAAAGAGAGAGAGAGCGCGCGCGCGAGAGAGAGAGAGACAGACCATCTTCAAACAACACGAACGCTGTCTTGCTCTCTCTCCCTTGCGCATATTAATCAATTGACACGATGGTGTCGATGTTTAAATCATTTAAAATCAGAATGTAAATGTACTCACCCCATATTTCTTTTCAAGAAAAAATTTGATAAGATTTCATATCGCAATATATATCGCAGAAAAATAAAATATCGCAATGTTATTTTTTCCCAATATCATGCAGCCCTATCGGAAAATATAATCATAAGCTGCTGACAAATTAAATGAAAGGTGGAAAAGATAAATGCATGTCTATTTTCATGACAAGAACAGGGTCATATGTGTCTGTTTCTAAAAGTTTCATACGAGTTTGTCATTGCACTATTTTGTTGCTGATGTTGTGTGTTTTGCCGTTTAGAGTCACTGAATCAAGCTTGAGCTTTAATTTTGTTCCAAAAATAGGATAAATCTAATGTTGAAGATCAAAATAAGTTAGGTGTAACGTTACTGAGGTACACAGACGCTCTTGATCCGTTTCTTTGCAGTGGCTGTAGAAATGGTCTTTAGTTCTGACTTTGTGTACAGACATTAAGAGCAAACTTACTCAGAAACATCAGCAGATCTCCAGAGACAGACTGATCCATGAGCAGATCCTGCAGCTGACAAACACCAGATCACTGATTCATGAGAACCGAACCGAACACACGACTCAACTGAATCATTCTCAGTGAATCAACTCTACACACGTCACCGCTGATCTTTTTACACGGTCTATCACCTGTATAGATTAATACAATCACCTATAATAATAATTACTCAAATATTTAATAACAATATATAGGCCTAGTAATAACTTCAAAATTCACTTCAATGTAATGAGATGAATCGATGCTTTCAACTGAACTGCAGTTCTCAAACTATTTAAAATATTTAGTTAAGTAATCTACAAACTCGCATGATAACGATGATAGAGTTTGAATCTAAGATGTATTATGAGCTGCAGCTCGTCATACGAATGCAGTGTTTCATTAGTTAGCAGTTAACCGGTTAAGTTACCTCATCTGATGATGGTAGATTTGTGTCGGATGGTTTTGACGTGTAAAGTAACGTTTTTTAGTTATCTTCGGAGTAGAAACATGATAGTTTAAATTATAGACATCATACCTTTTCCGCTTTTTTCAGTTAATCTTGTAAAACTAGCGAGATTAACCAGGAGCAGTGCTGACAGCGTCGTGTAAACATGAAGGAAGGCGCGAAAAATGAAATAAAGAACCGACAAACCAATCGATTCAGTTGAGTGAGTCATTTATCTGGTTCACTCATTCAATCATTCATTCAATCGACTCGAGAAAATCCATCTTCGAGAGACATAATAATCGCTCCGTGTTTCACAGATGTCTGTTTAAGAGATACAAGATCAAGTCAAACCGATGAGGGAAATACATCACTGAGTTATTCCCATTAAACTACTTCAGTCAACTGAGTCACAACGGACGAGAATCACATGAAGAAAAGAGTCGGACTGACTGGATCGCTGGTTTATTTCAAATGAGACTAGACATAAATATTATAAGAATATTAAAAAGAACAGATGGCAGAAAGGTCATCTAAATTTATATTAAAATAAAGTTTTCGAGTGAATCATAACGGCCCTGGTTCGGTTCTTTGATTCATTTGAAGAGTTTTAGTAGAATATTAGTCTTATATACAAATTATTTAACAAAAACCAATATTTGAAATGTGTTTAAATCTTGTATGTGTTTCAAAGTGACATATACAAATAATAAAGCCGATATGTGAATCTTTCACTCTATGATCTCGTTTTGAGTTCATAAGAAACTGATCCGATTCTATTTTATAATTTGCCTAAAGAATCATTTTAAGATTTTAAAGCGATTTTTGTCCGAATTATGTACAACACACACCAATATTGAACAAAAACAACACAATTATAATTATAATAATATTTTTCTAACTATGAATTACCAAATAATAAAACTAATGATTGTATTATGAAAATTATTATTTCATCCTTTTTGAGTTCATAAGCAACGGAACAATCCTGGGTTTATGATTCTATGCCTTTGAATATTTTTAAAGCAATATTAGTCCTTATAACATAATTTTACGAATCGGATGTGTTTTAAAGTACGATTTTCAGACAATGAAAAATAAATAATTAATGTGAATCTTTCAGTCTGAGCTCTTTTCCGGATAATTTCGAGTGTGAGTGAATCATTAGATTGATTAAAACAGCTGATGATGTCAAGAAGGAATCGTAAATCTCATTTTGTTTCATTAAAATTGGCTCATTTTGTCAACTTTCACCTAACAGCAAGTTAAGTTAATGGTGGAAGAAAAGCTCAGGTTAATACAGCAAAAAATACATAATAAAATAAAAATAAATGCAATGTAAGTCACTTTGCATACGCATCCTCCAAATGTTTAAAATAAAAAAAATAAAATAAATGCATACAGTGATGCAATACAAGTCTATCTGGACAAAAGCATCTGGCAAATGAAATAACTCCAGATAGATCTGCTATGGCAGATATTTGTAGAGTATGAAGTGGAAAAATGTCAATCAAAAAATGTCAGAATTTTAATTAAACTGTTGCTTTAATATATTCCTTCTTTGTTGACATTTTATTATTTATGCGGCAGAAATGGACAACATGCTAGTGGGCATGTTTGTAAATGCCACAACATATTTCAGCTTATGATAAAAGAGTGTGATTCATATTCAGTCTGCTGGTGCATTCTCATGCTTTGCAGAGCGGCCCATTCAGTTCATTTCTCATTTAGTTAATGGGGTCACGAGAGCGTCTGGAATCCACCACCGCAGGGAATATTTCCATGTTTGTCCGCCACATTCCTCCAGAAAGGACCTGACAGGAAACATGGCATCATCCAATTATCAGATTCCTGCAGAGGTTTAGCACGCATGCATAATCTATATGCAAATGCAGCATTATCCTGTGTGTCCTGTCCTTGAGCGGCTCCACAATCATCAGAACTGATCAAATCATCTTAAACCGCACTACAACAGAGCCCTGTGTTTCCCTGAAGCTGAGAGCTGTGAGATCTACAGCACACAGAGCCTCAAACATCACAAAAACACAGACGCAGTGCATGATGGGAGCGTGCACACTGAAAATACACCATCAGCGCAGCTCACTGTGACGGCTGCAGAGCAATATGAAAATTTGAATAAAAATTCAAATAATATTTAATTAAATTTTGATTGCCATGTAAGTCACATTAGGTAAAAGCATCTTTCTAAATCATAAAATAAAATAAAAAGAGAAGGAATAAAAAAAAATGTGCATCTTCAATGCAACATAAGTTGCTCCAGATAAAAAAAATCTGCCAAATGCATAATAAAATATAATATAGTAAAATAATAAATAAGTATCTTGAATGCAGTATAAGTTGCTGCTGAGAAAGGCATTGCCAAATGCCCAATATATATATACAGTGCTCAAGGACGCTTGGTATATAAAATCAGACGCCAGATGAAACAAACAAGTATTGTGGAACATAATCCTGGAGGAACAGTGTAATTATGATAAAACACAGGAATCTGTGAAAGTGATGGAGAGATGAAAGCAGAAGAGGCTTCAGTAACAGAGACTCGTGTGAGAACTTCTCAGGAGAAACACACTCCAGCCATTATGACACACGAAGCTCTGATGTGTGAAGACTTTCATCAGGTGTGAGATCCTGAAGAACATCAGCCGATCATCCGGGAGCCCAGAAGAATCAAGAAGCTGATGTTACACAGACTTTCTGTCAGAGTCTGGAGAGAAACACAGAGAACAAGCATCTGACCAACCTCCAGCTGATGAAGAGAAGCAGACTGAAGAGCTCTCAGATATCTGCACAGAGACACCAGGAGTCAGATCACCACAGCATACTCATCTACTGTGTGTGTGTGTGTGTGTGTTCATGTAGCTTCAGCATTTAATGATGTTCTCCTCGTCTGCGCTGCTTAATTACTCTGATGATCAATATGTGTGTTGACCTCCTCTGACCTCAAACAGCAGCCGCTCTGGATACCAAATAATGATCTCAAACACACACACACACCTGATGAACACACACACACACACACCTGATGAACACACTACTGTATACAGCTCTGATGCTGATCAATACAAACATCAGAAGAGGTCAAAGCAAAGAAAACAAGGAAATAAACAAATTACATCAACAATACATACATCTAAATCAGATTTAATGAGATCGTTGAACAGATATTTCTGTGATATACAGCTGGTGTAACTAGAGCAGCAGAAGAAGATCATGACTCTCTCATCTGGATCAGGGAAAAGTCAGTACAGAAGATCACTCAAGACACATATCAGACAGAATCTGAGCTGTTCCTCCGTCTCTCTCAGAGAAACTGAACTGTGAAACACAAGAATGATGTCTGACATTACATTCACAGGCTTTCATTGACCCATATTCTCCATATTTCACACAGAGATTGTGTGCTTCTGAATGTTTAAACAGATGATTAATGTTTCAGATGCATGTGCTCCTGCGAGACAAACATCTGGACGTTCACCAAAAGATTTACTGCTTTACAGTAAACAGCGATTAATATTCACAAACATATGTGCCATGATTTTATAGGCAATATTAAATTAAACACTTTTGATTATTTAGGGGTAGCAAAACAGTGTTAGAGTTAAGTCAAGTTAAATCACCTGCCAATAAAATAAAAGACAATTTAAATAGCTAAAATAAAAAAGGGTGAACAAATGCTTACCTTAAATGCACTGTAACCTGCTTTGGATAAAATAAAATAAAATACAGCAAATGCATACCTTCAATGCACTGTAAGTTGAATGGATAAAAAAAAGTAAAACCTTTGATACAATGAAGCTTTTGTCATAAATCATTCATCATAATCAGTTCACAAAAGGCCTGTGTGGCATGTTTAATAAAATTAGTAAAATTAAAAAAACAATTATTAATAAGAATAATAAAACAATAACCTATAACTATAACTTTTTTTTACTGTATTTGTTTGGTTGAAATGATGTCACCCTAGTAAATAATTTCAGAAGAATAAATATATATTGCAGATAAAATATTGTAAGGTTAAATAGCACTGAGATGTATGTTTCTGAAAGCTACAGTGAAATGTTCATTTCTCCAGAGTCCCAGAGTGTTTGATTTCACACAAACCTCGAAGCGTTTAAGAGTCGAGCTTGTTTAACCCTTCAGTGTCTGTCTGAGCGAAACACACTCGTCTCTCCGGGGGAATCTCGTCTCTGCTGCTGTCAGACGAACGGAGACATTACGAGTAAATCTGCTGAAAGGTCAAACAGCAGAAGTCTGTCTGGACGGGGCTCAGGTTTTCTCACAGGTCAGCGCTGTGTTTTATTCCCAGCTGATCACAGCCGGACGCTTTAGAAATCGAGGAAAACACCAAAGACATGACTTCAATTTGAGCTGAAGTCACCAGACGCCACATTACTAACATTTCTAATCTCAAACCACACTCAGAAATATCCAGGCCCAAATCTAGGATTGAAGAAGCTGAATCGCATGGCTGACAAAAATAGATCACATTCATGTTATTAGTTTACGTTAAAACTGGGAAATACAAATGGATGGTAATTTTATATGTAATTAAAATCTTAACTTCAGGCCTAACAAACTTCACACACAGAAGAACACACAGGTGTGGACATAAACTCTTGTTTACACTTTTCTCATTCAGAGCAAAAGGAAAAGTCTGTACTCAACATCACAAACGAATGACTGAGTATTTGTTATGACTTTGTATATGCACGGCTCATGAATAATGTATGCAGTGGGGGGCGGAGCCTGTGTGTGGAATGGTAAACATAGTCACTTGTTACATTTCTCATGAATATTCAATGAGCATCTGACAGATAGTGTAAATAAACATGATGCAAAGCCTTGTGGGAGGAATACTGTGAGATCTGTAAAGCAGCGTCTGAATACATCACGTTTGACAGGAAGTCTTGTTCGTCTTTAATTGGACCGTATGTGCATTAACTGTGAATGTGCTGGCCTTGTCCTCTCCGTTCAGACTCAGCACGACTCCATTCATCTGTCTGTAGTTGTGATCCTGGCCTCTATTAAAGGTTTTAATTTCATCAACTAAACTTGGATGAATATCAACCTGAATGAAGGTCTGAAAAAACGTATTCTCATGAATAACCAAGCTTTTTAAAGAACTTAAATATCTCTACATTTATTCCATTCTTGGAGAAACATTGAGGAAATTAAAGATCTTATTTGGGATTTTTCAAGCCGGGTTGGATAAATATAAAGCTACATTAGCACCCAAACAAACACATAATAACATCCATTTATTCTTAGTTCTTTAAAACAGAATGGAATCAGATTGGCTTTCAGTGTTTTTATCGTTGTTTTTATCAGCTCAGTGATTCTTAGAACTTTATTTTTATGGCTATAGTTCTTGTCCTTGGTGTAAATGGGCCTTAACTGCTCTTTATAACAGAATTAGATGCTTTGCACTTCAGTGTGAATACAGTTCAACATGAATCAGAATGCACGATCATAACTCTAATATTTGCTGCTTTGACATTTTGTGTTGACAGTGACTGGAGTCTCTCTCTGCTGGTATCTCTCAGATTTAGCTCTGAATGAGCTGTGTAACGATCAGACGCTACTAAATGTCAGCTGTGATAGCTGAGCCTGGAGAATGTCAGCACGTCTGAGATGTTCATTAAGTCAGAGATGAGACAGATGCCTTGAGAAATGAAGCTGATTTCACTGAAGCGGCCAGGGCTTTCATTCTTTGATTTGCTAACATATTTCAGAAACAGCCCTGACAAGTTATTTTACGCCCCTGAAGTCTTATTGTAAAATGAATGCTGTTAATTTGATTTCATGGTGGGACTCAAAAACGAGCCAGTTAATATAACTTTTAGAAACACCCTCATCCACTCATGAATCACAGCATCAGATATCACTAAAACTATATTTATGAACACATTATTTATATGAAAATTATTTATTTGTATTTATAGTGACACATTTGGCTGAATTAGTGTTCCTTGTGATTTAAAATATTTAGATCTAAAAGTTTTAATACAAAACATTTCTGTAGACAAACATACACAATTAATGCACATACATGATATAAAAAGTAAATAAAAATAAAATGAATAAATAAAATAAAACCAATCTGTGTGTCTACACATTAAAACAATAATACAGTAAAGAATACTAATAAAAATAATTAATATATACATGTTTTAAAGAATAGTGTGTGAATGCAAATGTTTTAATAATAATAATACAATTAAAAAATGTAAAAGTAATGCATTTTAAATAATAAGGTAAATAAAAATAATCGAAATACTAATAAATCAAATAAATAATGAAGTAAAAAAAATATGATAAAACTGTAAATGTATTAATTTTCTTTTATTAAAATGTATTTTATGAAGTAATGTATGTGTTACAATGGATAGGCCAAATAGTTTATGAAATTAAATGTGTTCATCATAAACTGAGGAACATTATTTAATTTAATGATGTTACCAGTGATACCTGTTTACCTGCAGACCCTTGTGTTCCTGTTAGATCTCCCGCTGCAGATCCTCTCTGCCCCAGATCAACACATGAGCACTGTGTGTGTGTGTGTGTGTGTGTGTGTGTGTGTGTGTGTGTGTGTGTGTGTGTGTGTGTGTGTGTGTGTAAGTGTACTGAGATGCTGCTGATCTGTCAGGATTCAGATCAGGACCAGATCAAAGGTCTGTGTGGAGATCAGACTCCTCAAACACCCCGCATCATTCGGAGGCTAATGAGTCTGTCCTCCTCTGTACATTCACAACTTCACTCCTCCTTCACTCCTCTGTACACGCCTCCTTCACTCCTCTGTACACTCCTCCTTCACTCCTCTGTACACTCCTCCTTCACTCCTCTGTACACTCCTCCTTCACTCCTCTGTACATTCACAACTTCACTCCTCCTTCACTCCTCTGTACATGCCTCCTTCACTCCTCTGTACACTCCTCCTTCACTCCTCTGTACACTCCTCCTTCACTCCTCTGTACACTCCTCCTTCACTCCTTCACACCTCCTTCACTCCTCCTTCACTCCTCCTTCACTCCTCTGTACACTCCTCTGTACACACCTCCTTCACTCCTCTGTACACTCCTCCTTCACTCCTCTGTACACTCCTCCTTCACTCCTCTGTACACACCTCCTTCACTCCTCTGTACACTCCTCCTTCACTCCTCTGTACACTCCTCCTTCACTCCTCTGTACACTCCTCCTTCACTCCTCTGTACACTCTTCCTTCACTCCTCTGTACACTCCTCCTTCACTCCTCTGTACACTCTTCCTTCACTCCTCTGTACACTCCTCCTTCACTCCTCTGTACACTCCTCCTTCACTCCTCTGTACACACCTCCTTCACTCCTCTGTACACTCCTCCTTCACTCCTCTGTACACTCCTCCTTCACTCCTCTGTACACTCCTCCTTCACTCCTCTGTACACTCTTCCTTCACTCCTCTGTACACTCCTCCTTCACTCCTCTGTACACTGCTCCTTCACTCCTCTGTACACTCCTCCTTCACTCCTCTGTACACTCCTCCTTCACTCCTCTGTACACTCCTCCTTCACTCCTCTGTACACACCTCCTTCACTCCTCTGTACACACCTCCTTCACTCCTCTGTACACTCCTCCTTCACTCCTCTGTACACACCTCCTTCACTCCTCTGTACACTCCTCATTCACTCCTCTGTACACTCCTCCTTCACTCCTCTGTACACTCCTCCTTCACTCCTCTGTACACTCCTCCTTCACTCCTCTGTACACACCTCCTTCACTCCTCTGTACACTCCTCCTTCACTCCTCTGTACACTGCTCCTTCACTCCTCTGTACACTCCTCCTTCACTCCTCTGTACACTCCTCATTCACTCCTCTGTACACACCTCCTTCACTCCTCTGTACACTCCTCCTTCACTCCTCTGTACACTGCTCCATCACTCCTCTGTACACTCCTCCTTCACTCCTCTGTACACTCCTCCTTCACTCCTCTGTACACTCCTCCTTCACTCCTCTGTACACTCCTCCTTCACTCCTCTGTACACTCCTCCTTCACTCCTCTGTGCACACCTCCTTCACTCCTCTGTGCACACCTCCTTCACTCCTCTGTACACTCCTCCTTCACTCCTCTGTACACTCCTCCTTCCCTCCTCTGTACACACCTCCTTCACTCCTCTGTACACTCCTCCTTCACTCCTCTGTACACTCCTCCTTCACTCCTCTGTACACTCCTCCTTCACTCCTCTGTACACACCTCCTTCACTCCTCTGTACACTCCTCCTTCACTCCTCTGTACACACCTCCTTCACTCCTCTGTACACACCTCCTTCACTCCTCTGTACACTCCTCCTTCACTCCTCTGTACACACCTCCTTCACTCCTCTGTACACTCCTCCTTCACTCCTCTGTACTCTCCTCCTTCACTCCTCTGTACACACCTCCTTCACTCCTCTGTACACTCCTCCTTCACTCCTCTGTACACTCCTCCTTCACTCCTCTGTACACTCCTCCTTCACTCCTCTGTACACTCCTCCTTCACTCCTCTGTACACACCTCCTTCACTCCTCTGTACACACCTCCTTCACTCCTCCTTCACTCCTCTGTACACACCTCCTTCACTCCTCTGTACACACCTCCTTCACTCCTCTGTACACTCCTCATTCACTCCTCTGTACACACCTCCTTCACTCCTCTGTACACACCTCCTTCACTCCTCTGTACACTCCTCCTTCACTCCTCTGTACACTCCTCCTTCACTCCTCTGTACACACCTCCTTCACTCCTCTGTGCACACCTCCTTCACTCCTCTGTACACTCCTCCTTCACTCCTCTGTACACACCTCCTTCACTCCTTTGTACACTCCTCCTTCACTCCTCTGGCTTGATCCCCTAGCTCTTCCTGTTGGCCTTCTGTAGCAAATCGTAGCTCCGTGTAGCTGTTTTTATTTTATTTTTTCTCTAGAATCTTTATCTTACTATCACTCTCTGTTTTTTAAAGTGGTAAAATACAACTTAATTCACACCATATTTCTGATATTATTGATCAATCTTATCAGATTAACTTTGATCGTTCACTTTTATTTTTTTTCCGTGAGTGCAGTACACCTGCAAAGCGTTAGCACTCGTTAGCTTGTCATTAGCGTCTTCATTCGAACCTATCGCTGTATTCTTTTCTCCTCTCGCTCCAGTTTTTCACAAGTTCATCAAACAACCGCAGTAAGAAGTTTCATCAAGCACGGTGAGTAATGGCTTCTCCTATTATTGTTTCTTGCACCTCTTGCCACATGTACAGTTTATCTATCTCTGTCGCTGATGAGGGATTCACATGTGATAAATGCAGGGAAATAGTTAGGCTGACAGAGAAGATTTCAGAATTAGAGACACGCATCCAAACTTTAATTGAGGACAGTAAGAATGTTAGGGCTCTAGATACGGCTTTGGATGCGTCTAGCTCAGGGATTCCTGTACATTGTTCGGTTCCGGAAACAGAGCCCCTGCAGCAGGGCAACTGGGTGACGGTGAGGCAGCGTAGTCGTGGGTCAAAACACCGCTCTTCTGTTCCGATCAAAACATTAAACAGGTTCTCCCCACTCAGTGATGCACCCACTGAGAAACCTGATGAAAGTGCTCTAGTTATTGGTGATTCTATTGTACGGAACGTGAATATAGAGACACCAGCCACCATAGTCAAATGTTTACCGGGAGCCAGAGCGCCTGAAATCTTGGCAAATTTAAAAGTGCTGGCTAATGCTAAACATAAATACAGTAAGATTGTTATTCATGCCGGCGCTAATGATGTTCGACTTCGCCAGTCGGAGATCACTAAAAATAACATTAAAGAGGTGTGTGAACTTGCAAGCACGATGTCAGACACTGTAATATGCTCTGGTCCCCTCCCTGCTTACCGTGGTGATGAGATGCATAGCAGATTGTCATCACTCAATGGCTGGATGTCTAAGTGGTGCCCACAGAATAACATAGGTTTCATAGACAATTGGACGAGCTTTTGGGGCAGACCTGACCTGTTTAAAAGAGATGGTCTTCATCCCTCCTGGGGTGGCGCCACTCTTCTCTCTAGAAATTTGGCAAATAGTCTTCGTGTTTATACTTGACTAACTGGGGCCCAGGTCAGGAAGCAGACAGACTGGCTAAACCGCAGAGGTGGGTAGAGTACCCAATAACTGTACTCAAGTAAAAGTAAAAGTACTTCTAGAAATATTTACTCAAGTAAAAGTAAAAGTACTAGTCTTGAATAGTTACTTGAGTAAGAGTAAAAGAGTATCGGATAAAAAATCTACTCAAGTAGTTAGTTACTAGTTACTTTGGGTCATATATACTGAGCCTATTTTTATTTAGATGTATAGATAAAATGTATGTAATGTATGTGTGCGTGTATAAATGTATATATTTCATCAGCCTTTACTCCAATTTATGTAATTTATTATAAAACCCTGTCTGTTTACTTAAGTAACAGATATAGGTGTCATGCCATAACATATTTTTAATACGACTGACTTTATATTAAATGTGAATTTAACATTTGAAAGTTAATGTGATATAAATATTGCTACTTATCTTTCATTGTTCAGAAAGAGAGCAAATAACATTTACATTATTAAAGATAATTTTCACTGCCAGTCTAGATTTCAATCACTCTCAGAAACTCCCATTAAAATCACTGAAACTGTTAACACTGTGAAATCAATATCTTAATTAAAGATTCGTACACACATCTGCACTTTGTTGTTTCTGTGAGAGAATTCGCCAGAAAGAGGTATTCAGTCAGCGAGCGAGTGAAGGAAGCACCGGCATTTTAGCGATGACTCATCTGAACGCTTCTGATTGGCCAATGCTTTAATAAGCTCAAAAGAATCATGTGTTATTTGTTATATTGCGCAGCGCTGTATAAACGCATCTATCTCTGGCTCAGCGCCAGCAAGCAATCACAGATCTGAATTTAGCAGCTGATAATATGACTCGCTGAACGTACTTGCACCAGTGAGATTGTATTAAAATTAATAAAATCTTAATCGGCTATGTTTTGTCTTTTGGAAGCTGCATTCAACTTGACTCCCCTCTGTTATAAGCCACACACGTACAACAAACTAATGTCACACTGGTATCGTGTACTGTAATCGAATGTAGCCCAAGTTATTACCTGTTAAACAGTAGACAGCACACGCGGTGTTCATCTAATAAGGATCTCCATCGCTAGCAAATAATAACCTTTGCAGATTTCAACTCAGTGCAGTTCCAGCCACGTTTTCAACGCTCTTTCTGTTCTTAAACGTTACAACTCTGAGTGAACCACTTCAGACGCTCAGCGCGTGCGGCAGGGAACTGAACAACTCATTCAAACTGATTCATGAACCAATTCACTCGTTTGCCAATTGGTTTGATCAAGCTTTTGAACAGTATTGACTCAAAAGAATGAATCATTCGCGAATGGGCATCGCTCATTGCTCAGAGAAAAGTAGACGGCGCGTTTGGATCAAACTGAAGCATTATAACATTTATTGCATTAAGATAAAGTAACGAGAGGAGCGTCGCCCACAGTAACGAAGTAAAAGTACAGATTTTTCCCCAAAAATTTACTCAAGTAAGAGTATAAAGTACCCATCTTTAAATATACTCCGAAAAGTATTCGTTACGCCAAAAAATTACTCAAGTAAATGTAACGAAGTAAATGTAACTCGTTACTACCCACCTCTGCTAAACCGACCGTCTGCTAGCCGCCTCCCGTCACAGAGGTCAGTTAATTCTTAGCACATAGAGACTTTTTCACCTAGATATCACACTATAGAGACTGTGTCTGTTCCCCGAACTAGAAAAAACAAAAAACGTCCAAACCAAGTTAAGATTAACAATTTAATTGAGGTTCAACAAATAAAAAACAGAAGCAATATGGATAAACAAACGATGAAGCTTGGCTTATTTAATATCAGATCCCTTTCTACGAAAACACTTTTTGTAAATAATATGATCACTGATCATAATATAGATGTACTCTGTTTGACAGAAACCTGGCTAAAACCTGATGATTACATTATTTTAAATGAGTCCACCCCCCAAGATTACTGTTAGAAACATGAGCCGCGTCTAAAAGGCAAAGGTGGAGGTGTTGCTTCAATTTATAACAACGTTTTCAGGATCTCTCAGAGAGCAGGCTTCAAGTATAACTCGTTTGAAGTAATGGTGCTTCATATAACATTATCCAGAGAAACAAATGTTAATAATAAACCCTCTGTTATGTTTGTACTGGCTACTGTATACAGGCAACCAGGGCACCATACAGACTTTATTAAAGAGTTTGGTGATTTTACATCCGAGTTAGTTCTGGCTGCAGATAAAGTCTTAATAGTTGGTGATTTTAATATCCATGTTGATAATGAAAACAATGCATTGGGATCAGCATTTATAGACATTCTGAACTCTATTGGTGTTAGACAACACGTTTCAGGACCTACTCATTGTCGAAATCATACTCTAGATTTAATACTGTCACATGGAATTGATGTTGATGGTGTTGAAATTATTCAGCCAAGTGATGATATCTCAGATCATTATTTAGTTCTGTGCAAACTTCATATAGCCAAAATTGTAAATCCTACTTCTTGTTACAAGTATGGAAGAACCATCACTTCTACCACAAAAGACTGCTTTTTAAGTTATCTTCCTGATGTATCCAAATTCCTTAGCATATCCAAAACCTCAGAACTTGATGATGTAACAGAAACTATGGACTCTCTCTTTTCTAGCACTTTAAATACAGTTGCTCCTTTACGCTTAAGGAAGGTTAAGGAAAACAGTTTGACACCATGGTATAATGAGCATACTCGCACCCTAAAGAGAGCAGCCCGAAAAATGGAGTGCAGCTGAAGGAAAACAAAACTAGAGGTATTTCGTATTGCTTGGCGGGAAAGTAACATATCCTACAGAAAAGCATTCAAAACTGCTAGATCCGATTACTTTTCTTCTCTTTTAGAAGAAAACAAACATAACCCCAGGTATTTATTCAATACAGTGGCTAAATTAACGAAAAATAAAGCCTCAACAAGTGTTGACATTTCCCAACATCACAGCAGTAATGACTTTATGAACTACTTTACTTCTAAAATCAATACTATTAGAGATAAAATTGCAACCATTCAGCCGTCAGCTACAGTATCACATCAGACAGTGCACTATAGACCCCCTGAGGAACAGTTCCACTCATTCTCTACTATAGGAGAGGAAGAATTGTATAAACTTGTTAAATCATCTAAACCAACAACATGTATGTTAGACCCTATACCATCTAAGCTCCTAATAGAGGTGCTTCCAGAAGTCATAGATCCTCTTCTGACTATTATTAATTCCTCATTGTCATTAGGATATGTCCCCAAAACCTTCAAACTGGCTGTTATTAAGCCTCTCATCAAAAAACCACAGCTTGACCCCAAAGAACTAGTTAATTATAGACCAATCTCGAATCTCCCTTTTCTGTCCAAGATACTAGAAAAGGTGGTATCCTCACAATTATATTCCTTCTTAGAGAAAAATGGTATATGTGAGGATTTCCAGTCAGGATTTAGACCGTATCATAGTACTGAGACTGCTCTCCTTAGAGTTACAAATGATCTGCTCTTATCATCTGATCGTGGGTGTATCTCTCTATTAGTTTTATTGGATCTTAGTGCTGCGTTTGACACAATTGACCACAAAATTCTTTTGCATAGACTTGAACACTTTGTTGGCATCAGTGGAAGTGCATTAGCATGGTTTAAATCGTACTTATATGACCGCCATCAGTTCGTAGCAGTGAATGAAGATGTATCCTATCGATCACAAGTGCAGTATGGAGTACCTCAAGGCTCAGTACTAGGGCCGCTACTCTTCACGCTCTATATGTTACCCTTGGGAGATATCATCAGGAAACATGGTGCTAGCTTTCACTGTTATGCTGATGATACTCAACTCTATATTTCTTAGCAGCCCGGTGAAACACACCAATTTGAAAAACTAATGGATTGCATAGTCGATATAAAAAACTGGATGACAAGTAATTTCTTACTGCTAAATTCTGAAAAAACAGAGGTGTTAATTATAGGACCTAAAAACTCCGCTTGTAATAACCTAGAACACTGTCTAAGACTTGATGGTTGCTCTGTCAATTCTTCGTCATCAGTTAGGAACCTAGGTGTGCTATTTGATCGCAATCTTTCCTTAGAAAGCCACGTTTCTAGCATTTGTAAAACTGCATTTTTCCATCTCAAAAATATATCTAAATTACGGCCTATGCTCTCAATGTCAAATGCAGAAATGTTAATCCATGCTCTTATGACCTCAAGGTTAGATTATTTTAATTCTTTATTGGGTGGTTGTTCTGCACGCTTAGTAAACAAACTACAGCTAGTCCAAAATGCAGCAGCAAGAGTTCTTACTAGAACCAGGAAGTATGACCATATTGGCCCGGTCCTGTCAACACTGCACTGGCTCCCTATCAAGCATCGTATAGATTTTAAAATATTGCTTATTACCTATAAAGCCCTGAATGGTTTAGCACCTCAGTATTTGAATGAGCTCCTTTTACATTATAATCCTCTACGTCCGCTACGTTCTCAAAACTCAGGCAATTTGATAATACCTAGAATATCAAAATCAACTGCAGGCGGCAGATCCTTTTCCTATTTGGCGCCTAAACTCTGGAATAACCTACCTAACATTGTTCGGGAGGCAGACACACTCTTGCAGTTTAAATCTAGATTAAAGACCCATCTCTTTAACCTGGCATACACATAACATACTAATATGCTTTTATTATCCAAATCCGTTAAAGGATTTTTAGGCTGCATTAATTAGGTAAACCGGAACCGGAAACACTTCCCATAACACCCTATGTACTTGCTACATCATTAGAAGAATGGCATCTACGCTAATATTTGTCTGTTTATCTTTTGTTCCGAGGTCACCGTGGCCACCAGATCCAGTCTGTGTCCAGATCAGAGGGTCACTGCAGTCACCCGGATCCAGTACGTATCCAGACCAGATGCTGGATCAGCACCTAGAAAGGACCTCTACATCCCTGAAAGACAGCGGAGACCAGGACAACTAGAGCCCCAGATACAGATCCCCTGTAAAGACTTTGTCTCAAAGGAGCACCAGGACAAGACCACAGGAAACAGATGGTTCTTCTGCACAATCTGACTTTGCTGCAGCCTGGAATTGAACTACTGGTTTCGTCTGGTCAGAGGAGAACTGGCCCCCCAACTGAGCCTGGTTTCTCCCAAGGTTTTTTTCTCCATTCTGTCACCGATGGAGTTTCGGTTCCTTGCCGCTGTCGCCTCTGGCTTGCTTAGTTGGGGACACTTCATCTACAGCGATATCGTTGACTTGATTGCAAATAAATGCACAGACACTATTTAATTGAACAGAGATGACATCACTGAATTCAATAATGAACTGCCTTTAACTTTAACTTTATAATTTTTTCATTATTGACACTGTTTTCCTAATGAATGTTGTTCAGTTGCTTTGACGCAATGTATTTGTTTAAAGCGCTATATAAATAAAGGTGACTTTGACTTTGACTCTGTACACTCCTTCACTCCTCTGTACACACCTCATTCACTCCTCATTCACTCCTCTGTACACTCCTCCTTCACTCCTCTGTACACACCTCCTTCACTGCTCTGTACACTCCTCCTTCACTCCTCTGTACACACCTCCTTCACTCCTCCTTCACTCCTCTGTACACTCCTCCTTCACTCCTCTGTACACACCTCCTTCACTTCTCTGTACACTCCTCCTTCACTCCTCTGTACACACCTCATTCACTCCTCTGTACACTCCTCATTCACTCCTCTGTACACTCCTCCTTCACTCCTCTGTACACTCTTCCTTCACTCCTCTGTACACACCTCCTTCACTCCTCTGTACACTCCTCCTTCACTCCTCTGTACACTCCTCCTTCACTCCTCTGTACACTCCTCCTTCACTCCTCTGTACACACCTCTGTACACACCTCCTTCACTCCTCTGTACACTCCTCCTTCACTCCTCTGTACACTCCTCATTCACTCCTCTGTACACTCCTTCACTCCTCTGTACACTCCTCATTCACTCCTCTGTACACTCCTCCTTCACTCCTCTGTACACTCCTCCTTCACTCCTCTGTACACACCTCCTTCACTCCTCCTTCACTCCTCTGTACACACCTCCTTCACTCCTCTGTACACTCCTCCTTCACTCCTCTGTACACTCCTCTGTACACTCCTCCTTCACTCCTCTGTACACACCTCCTTCACTCCTCTGTACACACCTCCTTCACTCCTCTGTACACTCCTCCTTCACTCCTCTGTACACTCCTCCTTCACTCCTCTGTACACACCTCCTTCACTCCTCCTTCATTCCTCCTTCACTCCTCTGTACACACCTCCTTCACTCCTCTGTACACTCCTCCTTCACTCTTCTGTACACTCCTCATTCACTCCTCTGTACACTCCTCCTTCACTCCTCTGTACACACCTCCTTCACTCCTCTGTACACACCTCCTTCACTCCTCCTTCACTCCTCTGTACACACCTCCTTCACTCCTCCTTCACTCCTCTGTACACACCTCCTTCACTCCTCTGTACACTCCTCCTTCACTCCTCTGTACACACCTCCTTCACTCCTCTGTACACTCCTTCACTCCTCTGTACACTCCTCTGTACACTCCTCCTTCACTCCTCTGTACACACCTCCTTCACTCCTCTGTACACTCCTCCTTCACTCCTCTGTACACTCCTCCTTCACTCCTCTGTACACACCTCCTTCACTCCTCTGTACACACCTCCTTCACTCCTCTGTACACTCCTCCTTCACTCCTCTGTACACTCCTCATTCACTCCTCTGTACACTCCTCCTTCACTCCTCTGTACACACCTCCTTCACTCCTCTGTACACTCTTCCTTCACTCCTCTGTACACTCCTCCTTCACTCCTCTGTACACACCTCCTTCACTCCTCTATACACTCCTCTGTACACTCCTCCTTTACTCCTCTGTACACACCTCCTTCACTCCTCTGTACACACCTCCTTCACTCCTCTGTACACTCCTCCTTCACTCCTCTGTACACTCCTCATTCACTCCTCTGTACACTTCTTCTTCACTCCTCTGTACACACCTCCTTCACTCCTTCACTCCTCTGTACACACCTCCTTCACTCCTCTGTACACTCCTCCTTCACTCCTCTGTACACTCCTCCTTCACTCCTCTGTACACTCCTCCTTCACTCCTCTGTACACACCTCCTTCACTCCTCCTTCACTCCTCTGTACACACCTCCTTCACTCCTCTGTACACTCCTCCTTCACTCCTCTGTACACTCCTCCTTCACTCCTCTGTACACTCCTCCTTCACTCCTCTGTACACACCTCCTTCACTCCTCTGTACACTCCTCCTTCACTCCTCTGTACACTCCTCCTTCACTCCTCTGTACACACCTCCTTCACTCCTCCTTCACTCCTCTGTACACACCTCCTTCACTCCTCTGTACACTCCTCCTTCACTCCTCTGTACACACCTCCTTCACTCCTCTGTACACTGCTCCTTCACTCCTCTGTACACTCCTCCTTCACTCCTCTGTACACTCCTCCTTCACTCCTCTGTACACTCCTTCACTCCTCTGTACACACCTCCTTCACTCCTCTGTACTCTCCTCCTTCACTCCTCTGTACACACCTCCTTCACTCCTCTGTACACACCTCCTTCACTCCTCTGTACACTCCTCCTTCACTCCTCTTTACACTCCTCCTTCAGTCCTCTGTACACACCTCCTTCACTCCTCTGTACACACCTCCTTCACTCCTCTGTACACACCTCCTTCACTCCTCTGTACACTCCTCCTTCACTCCTCTGTACTCTCCTCCTTCACTCCTCTGTACACTCCTCCTTCACTCCTCTGTACACACCTCCTTCACTCCTCTGTACACTCCTCCTTCACTCCTCTGTACACTCCTCCTTCACTCCTCTGTACACTCCTCCTTCACTCCTCTGTACACTCCTCCTTCACTCCTCTGTACACTCCTCATTCACTCCTCTGTACACACCTCCTTCACTCCTCTGTACTCTCCTCCTTCACTCCTCTGTACACACCTCCTTCACTCCTCTGTACACTCCTCCTTCACTCCTCTTTACACTCCTCCTTCAGTCCTCTGTACACACCTCCTTCACTCCTCTGTACACACCTCCTTCACTCCTCTGTACACACCTCCTTCACTCCTCTGTACACTCCTCCTTCACTCCTCTGTACTCTCCTCCTTCACTCCTCTGTACACTCCTCCTTCACTCCTCTGTACACACCTCCTTCACTCCTCTGTACTCTCCTCCTTCACTCCTCTGTACACTCCTCCTTCACTCCTCTGTACACTCCTCCTTCACTCCTCTGTACACTCCTCCTTCACTCCTCTGTACACACCTCCTTCACTCCTCCTTCACTCCTCTGTACACTCCTCCTTCACTCCTCTGTACACACCTCCTTCACTCCTCCTTCACTCCTCTGTACACACCTCCTTCACTCCTCTGTACACACCTCCTTCACTCCTCTGTACACTCCTCCTTCACTCCTCTGTACACTCCTCCTTCACTCCTCTGTACACTCCTCCTTCACTCCTCTGTACACTCCTCCTTCACTCCTCTGTACACACCTCCTTCACTCCTCCTTCACTCCTCTGTACACTCCTCCTTCACTCCTCTGTACACTCCTCCTTCACTCCTCTGTACACACCTCCTTCACTCCTCTGTACACACCTCCTTCACTCCTCTGTACACACCTCCTTCACTCCTCTGTACACTCCTCCTTCACTCCTCTGTACACTCCTCCTTCACTCCTCTGTACACTCCTCCTTCACTCCTCTGTACACTCCTCCTTCACTCCTCCTTCACTCCTCTGTACACTCCTCCTTCACTCCTCTGTACACACCTCCTTCACTCCTCTGTACACTCCTCCTTCACTCCTCTGTACACTCCTCCTTCACTCCTCTGTACACTCCTCATTCACTCCTCTGTACACACCTTCACTCCTCTGTACTCTCCTCCTTCACTCCTCTGTACACACCTCCTTCACTCCTCTGTACACTCCTCCTTCACTCCTCTGTACACACCTCCTTCACTCCTCTGTACACTCCTCCTTCACTCCTCTGTACACTCCTCCTTCACTCCTCTGTACACTCCTCCTTCACTCCTCTGTACACTCCTCATTCACTCCTCTGTACACTCCTCCTTCACTCCTCTGTACACACCTCCTTCACTCCTCCTTCACTCCTCTGTACACTCCTCCTTCACTCCTCTGTACACACCTCCTTCACTCCTCCTTCACTCCTCTGTACACACCTCCTTCACTCCTCTGTACACACCTCCTTCACTCCTCTGTACACTCCTCCTTCACTCCTCTGTACACTCCTCCTTCACTCCTCTGTACACTCCTCCTTCACTCCTCTGTACACACCTCCTTCACTCCTCCTTCACTCCTCTGTACACTCCTCCTTCACTCCTCTGTACACTCCTCCTTCACTCCTCTGTACACACCTCCTTCACTCCTCCTTCACTCCTCTGTACACACCTCCTTCACTCCTCTGTACACACCTCCTTCACTCCTCTGTACACTCCTCCTTCACTCCTCTGTACACTCCTCCTTCACTCCTCTGTACACTCCTCCTTCACTCCTCCGTACACTCCTCCTTCACTCCTCTGTACACTCCTCCGTCACTCCTCTGTACACTCCTCCTTCACTCCTCTGTACACTCCTCCTTCACTCCTTTGTACACACCTCCTTCACTCCTCTGTACTCTCCTCCTTCACTCCTCTGTACACACCTCCTTCACTCCTCTGTACTCTCCTCCTTCACTCCTCTGTACACTCCTCCTTCACTCCTCTGTACACACCACCTTCACTCCTCTGTACACTCCTCCTTCACTCCTCTGTACACACCTCCTTCACTCCTCTGTACTCTCCTCCTTCACTCCTCTGTACACTCCTCCTTCACTCCTCTGTACTCTCCTCCTTCACTCCTCTGTACACTCCTCCTTCACTCCTCTGTACACACCTCCTTCACTCCTCTGTACACTCCTCCTTCACTCCTCTGTACACTCCTCCTTCACTCCTCCTTCACTTCTCTGTACACTCCTCCTTCACTCCTCCTTCACTCCTCTGTACACTCCTCATTCACTCCTCTGTACACTCCTCCTTCACTCCTCTGTACACACCTCCTTCACTCCTCCTTCACTCCTCTGTACACTCCTCCTTCACTCCTCTGTACACACCTCCTTCACTCCTCCTTCACTCCTCTGTACACTCCTCCTTCACTCCTCTGTACACACCTCCTTCACTCCTTCACTCCTCTGTACACTCCTCCTTCACTCCTCTGTACACTCCTCCTTCACTCCTCTGTACACACCTCCTTCACTCCTCCTTCACTCCTCTGTACACTCCTCCTTCACTCGTCCTGCCGCTCTCTGATTCACTCCTGTCGGAAACTCTTCCTAACAATGACTTCATGAGTCTCTGGGAACTATAGTATTGAAGTGTTACAGAATCATAATGACTGGCTTTACATGGAGCACTGCTATAACAATCACATATGTTATTCTGAAATAGCTATATATTATCATTTAATTATCAGAGGTAATTTTGCTGATCAGCAGGAATCTAACTTAAAACCGGGGTCTTTCATTACCGGACATGTCACCTGTCATTCCTGTATGTAGGGATTCCCCCCCAGCGTTCACTGACATCACAGCATGGCTTCAGTCTCACAGGGAAGTTTAACTGCTGTCCATCAGCGCAGACCAGGATTCAATCAAAACGGGAGATTGTATCACCATGGGAACATCAGCGTTCCGTTGCCGTGGCGCCCAGAGGCTGCAGTTCCACTTCGGAACTGATGAACTCTTCCGTCCGGACAGACATGCCTCCGGAGAATCTGAGACGCTCCTTAATGGGAAAAGATTTCAGGAGCGCTGCTGTGTTTACGTTCTGAACCTTAGGCAAGAATCACTGCTATACAGCTAGTGAACATTAGCCAAGTGTGTGTGTGTGTGTGTGTGTGAGTGTGAGAGACATGAATGATTCACATCATGAGTGAGGAGAGAGTGCTGTGACTTTACTAAGTGATTAGATCTTTTCACCAGAAACCAATGATAAAATCCCATAGACGAGGCACATTTACAGACATAAAGCGCTATAAAAATGCATCATTCTTTCATTCATTCAAATGGAATTGAGAAATGATTGTTTGTGTCTGGTCAAACTCACACACAGATCAGACAGAGTCTCACACAATCACATTTCTGCTCCGTCTCAGTGTCCTGCAGCACACATGAATAACTCTGGTGAAATGAGCTGAAGTGAGCCGTGTGTTTGACTAATGATGATCCTGCGGTGCTCTAGCGGCCTCTCAATCCTTGACCAGAGACCTTCATCAGCTCTGAGTGTCTGACACACACCACAGAGCCTGCAAACACACACTACAGTCACACACACACGTCCTGCACAAACACACACTTCAGTCACACACACGTCCTGCACAAACACACACTTCAGTCACACACACACGTCCTGCACAAACACACACTTCAGTCACACGCACACGTCCTGCACAAACACACACTTCAGTCACACACACACGTCCTGCACAAACACACACTTCAGTCACACACACGTCCTGCACAAACACACACTTCAGTCACACACACGTCCTGCACAAACACACACTTCAGTCACACACACGTCCTGCACAAACACACACTTCAGTCACACACACGTCCTGCACAAACACACACTTCAGTCACACACACGTCCTGCACAAACACACACTTCAGTCACACACACGTCCTGCACAAACACACACTTCAGTCACACACACGTCCTGCACAAACACACACTTCAGTCACACACACGTCCTGCACAAACACACACTTCAGTCACACACACGTCCTGCACAAACACACACTTCAGTCACACACACGTCCTGCACAAACACACACTTCAGTCACACACACACGTCCTGCACAAACACACACTTCAGTCACACACACACGTCCTGCACAAACACACACTTCAGTCACACACACGTCCTGCACAAACACACACTTCAGTCACACACACGTCCTGCACAAACACACACTTCAGTCACACACACGTCCTGCACAAACACACACTTCAGTCACACACACACGTCCTGCACAAACACACACTTCAGTCACACACACGTCCTGCACAAACACACACTTCAGTCACACACACGTCCTGCACAAACACACACTTCAGTCACACACACGTCCTGCACAAACACACACTTCAGTCACACACACACGTCCTGCACAAACACACACTTCAGTCACACACACGTCCTGCACAAACACACACTTCAGTCACACACACGTCCTGCACAAACACACACTTCAGTCACACACACGTCCTGCACAAACACACACTTCAGTCACACACACGTCCTGCACAAACACACACTTCAGTCACACACACGTCCTGCACAAACACACACTTCAGTCACACACACGTCCTGCACAAACACACACTTCAGTCACACACACGTCCTGCACAAACACACACTTCAGTCACACACACGTCCTGCACAAACACACACTTCAGTCACACACACGTCCTGCACAAACACACACTTCAGTCACACACACGTCCTGCACAAACACACACTTCAGTCACACACACGTCCTGCACAAACACACACTTCAGTCACACACACGTCCTGCACAAACACACACTTCAGTCACACACACGTCCTGCACAAACACACACTTCAGTCACACACACACGTCCTGCACAAACACACACTTCAGTCACACACACGTCCTGCACAAACACACACTTCAGTCACACACACACGTCCTGCACAAACACACACTTCAGTCACACACACACGTCCTGCACAAACACACACTTCAGTCACACACACGTCCTGCACAAACACACACTTCAGTCACACACACGTCCTGCACAAACACACACTTCAGTCACACACACACGTCCTGCACAAACACACACTTCAGTCACACACACACGTCCTGCACAAACACACACTTCAGTCACACACACGTCCTGCACAAACACACACTTCAGTCACACACACGTCCTGCACAAACACACACTTCAGTCACACACACACGTCCTGCACAAACACACACTTCAGTCACACACACGTCCTGCACAAACACACACTTCAGTCACACACACACGTCCTGCACAAACACACACTTCAGTCACACACACACGTCCTGCACAAACACACACTTCAGTCACACACACGTCCTGCACAAACACACACTTCAGTCACACACACGTCCTGCACAAACACACACTTCAGTCACACACACGTCCTGCACAAACACACACTTCAGTCACACACACGTCCTGCACAAACACACACTTCAGTCACACACACACGTCCTGCACAAACACACACTTCAGTCACACACACACGTCCTGCACAAACACACACTTCAGTCACACACACACGTCCTGCACAAACACACACTTCAGTCACACACACACGTCCTGCACAAACACACACTTCAGTCACACACACACGTCCTGCACAAACACACACTTCAGTCACACACACACGTCCTGCACAAACACACACTTCAGTCACACACACACGTCCTGCACAAACACACACTTCAGTCACACACACACGTCCTGCACAAACACACACTTCAGTCACACACACACGTCCTGCACAAACACACACTTCAGTCACACACACACGTCCTGCACAAACACACACTTCAGTCACACACACACGTCCTGCACAAACACACACTTCAGTCACACACACACGTCCTGCACAAACACACACTTCAGTCACACACACACGTCCTGCACAAACACACACTTCAGTCACACACACACGTCCTGCACAAACACACACTTCAGTCACACACACACACGTCCTGCACAAACACACACTTCAGTCACACACACACGTCCTGCACAAACACACACTTCAGTCACACACACACGTCCTGCACAAACACACACTTCAGTCACACACACACGTCCTGCACAAACACACACTTCAGTCACACACACACGTCCTGCACAAACACACACTTCAGTCACACACACACGTCCTGCACAAACACACACTTCAGTCACACACACGTCCTGCACAAACACACACTTCAGTCACACACACGTCCTGCACAAACACACACTTCAGTCACACACACGTCCTGCACAAACACACACTTCAGTCACACACACGTCCTGCACAAACACACACTTCAGTCACACACACGTCCTGCACAAACACACACTTCAGTCACACACACGTCCTGCACAAACACACACTTCAGTCACACACACGTCCTGCACAAACACACACTTCAGTCACACACACGTCCTGCACAAACACACACTTCAGTCACACACACGTCCTGCACAAACACACACTTCAGTCACACACACGTCCTGCACAAACACACACTTCAGTCACACACACGTCCTGCACAAACACACACTTCAGTCACACACACGTCCTGCACAAACACACACTTCAGTCACACACACGTCCTGCACAAACACACACTTCAGTCACACACACGTCCTGCACAAACACACACTTCAGTCACACACACGTCCTGCACAAACACACACTTCAGTCACACACACGTCCTGCACAAACACACACTTCAGTCACACACACGTCCTGCACAAACACACACTTCAGTCACACACACGTCCTGCACAAACACACACTTCAGTCACACACACGTCCTGCACAAACACACACTTCAGTCACACACACGTCCTGCACAAACACACACTTCAGTCACACACACGTCCTGCACAAACACACACTTCAGTCACACACACGTCCTGCACAAACACACACTTCAGTCACACACACGTCCTGCACAAACACACACTTCAGTCACACACACGTCCTGCACAAACACACACTTCAGTCACACACACGTCCTGCACAAACACACACTTCAGTCACACACACGTCCTGCACAAACACACACTTCAGTCACACACACACGTCCTGCACAAACACACACTTCAGTCACACACACACGTCCTGCACAAACACACACTTCAGTCACACACACGTCCTGCACAAACACACACTTCAGTCACACACACACGTCCTGCACAAACACACACTTCAGTCACACACACACGTCCTGCACAAACACACACTTCAGTCACACACACACGTCCTGCACAAACACACACTTCAGTCACACACACGTCCTGCACAAACACACACTTCAGTCACACACACGTCCTGCACAAACACACACTTCAGTCACACACACACGTCCTGCACAAACACACACTTCAGTCACACACACACGTCCTGCACAAACACACACTTCAGTCACACACACGTCCTGCACAAACACACACTTCAGTCACACACACGTCCTGCACAAACACACACTCACACACACACGTCCTGCACAAACACACACTTCAGTCACACACACGTCCTGCACAAACACACACTTCAGTCACACACACGTCCTGCACAAACACACACTTCAGTCACACACACACGTCCTGCACAAACACACACTTCAGTCACACACACGTCCTGCACAAACACACACTTCAGTCACACACACACGTCCTGCACAAACACACACTTCAGTCACACACACGTCCTGCACAAACACACACTTCAGTCACACACACACGTCCTGCACAAACACACACTTCAGTCACACACACGTCCTGCACAAACACACACTTCAGTCACACACACGTCCTGCACAAACACACACTTCAGTCACACACACGTCCTGCACAAACACACACTTCAGTCACACACACGTCCTGCACAAACACACACTTCAGTCACACACACGTCCTGCACAAACACACACTTCAGTCACACACACACGTCCTGCACAAACACACACTTCAGTCACACACACACGTCCTGCACAAACACACACTTCAGTCACACACACGTCCTGCACAAACACACACTTCAGTCACACACACGTCCTGCACAAACACACACTTCAGTCACACACACGTCCTGCACAAACACACACTTCAGTCACACACACGTCCTGCACAAACACACACTTCAGTCACACACACACGTCCTGCACAAACACACACTTCAGTCACACACACGTCCTGCACAAACACACACTTCAGTCACACACACGTCCTGCACAAACACACACTTCAGTCACACACACACGTCCTGCACAAACACACACTTCAGTCACACACACGTCCTGCACAAACACACACTTCAGTCACACACACACGTCCTGCACAAACACACACTTCAGTCACACACACGTCCTGCACAAACACACACTTCAGTCACACACACACGTCCTGCACAAACACACACTTCAGTCACACACACACGTCCTGCACAAACACACACTTCAGTCACACACACGTCCTGCACAAACACACACTTCAGTCACACACACACGTCCTGCACAAACACACACTTCAGTCACACACACGTCCTGCACAAACACACACTTCAGTCACACACACACGTCCTGCACAAACACACACTTCAGTCACACACACGTCCTGCACAAACACACACTTCAGTCACACACACGTCCTGCACAAACACACACTTCAGTCACACACACACGTCCTGCACAAACACACACTTCAGTCACACACACGTCCTGCACAAACACACACTTCAGTCACACACACACGTCCTGCACAAACACACACTTCAGTCACACACACGTCCTGCACAAACACACACTTCAGTCACACACACACGTCCTGCACAAACACACACTTCAGTCACACACACGTCCTGCACAAACACACACTTCAGTCACACACACGTCCTGCACAAACACACACTTCAGTCACACACACGTCCTGCACAAACACACACTTCAGTCACACACACGTCCTGCACAAACACACACTTCAGTCACACACACACGTCCTGCACAAACACACACTTCAGTCACACACACGTCCTGCACAAACACACACTTCAGTCACACACACACGTCCTGCACAAACACACACTTCAGTCACACACACACGTCCTGCACAAACACACACTTCAGTCACACACACGTCCTGCACAAACACACACTTCAGTCACACACACGTCCTGCACAAACACACACTTCAGTCACACACACACGTCCTGCACAAACACACACTTCAGTCACACACACGTCCTGCACAAACACACACTTCAGTCACACACACGTCCTGCACAAACACACACTTCAGTCACACACACGTCCTGCACAAACACACACTTCAGTCACACACACACGTCCTGCACAAACACACACTTCAGTCACACACACACGTCCTGCACAAACACACACTTCAGTCACACACACACGTCCTGCACAAACACACACTTCAGTCACACACACACGTCCTGCACAAACACACACTTCAGTCACACACACGTCCTGCACAAACACACACTTCAGTCACACACACGTCCTGCACAAACACACACTTCAGTCACACACACGTCCTGCACAAACACACACTTCAGTCACACACACACGTCCTGCACAAACACACACTTCAGTCACACACACGTCCTGCACAAACACACACTTCAGTCACACACACGTCCTGCACAAACACACACTTCAGTCACACACACGTCCTGCACAAACACACACTTCAGTCACACACACACGTCCTGCACAAACACACACTTCAGTCACACACACACGTCCTGCACAAACACACACTTCAGTCACACACACGTCCTGCACAAACACACACTTCAGTCACACACACACGTCCTGCACAAACACACACTTCAGTCACACACACACGTCCTGCACAAACACACACTTCAGTCACACACACACGTCCTGCACAAACACACACTTCAGTCACACACACGTCCTGCACAAACACACACTTCAGTCACACACACGTCCTGCACAAACACACACTTCAGTCACACACACACGTCCTGCACAAACACACACTTCAGTCACACACACACGTCCTGCACAAACACACACTTCAGTCACACACACACGTCCTGCACAAACACACACTTCAGTCACACACACGTCCTGCACAAACACACACTTCAGTCACACACACGTCCTGCACAAACACACACTTCAGTCACACACACGTCCTGCACAAACACACACTTCAGTCACACACACACGTCCTGCACAAACACACACTTCAGTCACACACACGTCCTGCACAAACACACACTTCAGTCACACACACGTCCTGCACAAACACACACTTCAGTCACACACACGTCCTGCACAAACACACACTTCAGTCACACACACGTCCTGCACAAACACACACTTCAGTCACACACACACGTCCTGCACAAACACACACTTCAGTCACACACACGTCCTGCACAAACACACACTTCAGTCACACACACGTCCTGCACAAACACACACTTCAGTCACACACACGTCCTGCACAAACACACACTTCAGTCACACACACACGTCCTGCACAAACACACACTTCAGTCACACACACCACGTCCTGCACAAACACACACTTCAGTCACACACACGTCCTGCACAAACACACACTTCAGTCACACACACGTCCTGCACAAACACACACTTCAGTCACACACACACGTCCTGCACAAACACACACTTCAGTCACACACACGTCCTGCACAAACACACACTTCAGTCACACACACGTCCTGCACAAACATCTGACTGGTCATTTACTGTCACAAATATACTGTTATAGTCTTCATTAATACCCTGAATTACTTTTCATTGTTACTTTCCATTTATATTTTAATTTGAGGTCAAATGCTCGTTTTTATTTATTTTTTATTTTTTTATTAAGTGATTTCTTAAAAATATTTTCAATCCATATTTTAGATTTAGCTTTAGTAATTTATATAGAACTATATAAAATGCATTTGCAATTTTTATTGGTTTAGTCATTTTGTGTTTTTTATTTAAATTCATATTTGCCATGTAGTTTTAGTCATTTACAAATGAATTTGTATTTTTTCATCTTTACATTAATAAATGAATAAGTATCTCTATTTATTTAGTCAGTTATTTATTAGTTGATATATTATAATTATTTATTTAGTTGTTTTATAGTTTTTTTTATTGGCTTAATCCTTTAATTTAATTTATTTAGATATATTTTTTTGTTATTTTGTTTTTATTCTCTTTTTTATTGAGTTTTACATTTACATTTATATTATAAGCATTGTTGTATTAATTAAAAAATAATAAGTGATTGTTTCCATTTTAGTAACTTTATTTTTTTATCCTTTTTAATGCTTTTTTTTATACATTTTTGCCTTTTTTCGTCGAGTTAATGTTAATTTATTTCAAGTAACAAAATCCTAATTTTGTATATTTTATTTGCCAGTCTTTGAAATATTAGCACAACAAAGCAACTGGTCAATTAACTCTTTGTCAATGAAGTTTCTAAAACAAATGGACCATTTCTGAAAGTAAATCAGTTTCAGAAAAACAACTAGATTCTGCTCTTCAGACGGAGTTTGCTCCATCATCGGTCATAAACATCTGCACGCTGAGAGAGTTGAGAGTGAATGACTGATTCCCAGACTGTCGTTAGACTTCATTAACCAAGTTTACAAAGTCACGCTGCTCCTGAATTCAGATCACTCAGAGAGTCTGGACATATACTGATAATAACTGGAGAACAAGCGTCTCGAGGACGTCCTCGGCTCGATCCATCATGCTTCAGATTCACTGGAAAACAATTAAACCCAAACCAGCAGAGGATCGAGTGTTTGAGATCAGTTTGAGATCTGGCCTCAGGCAAACACACACAAGAACAGACTGAAGTGAGAAGACATCAGGAACATGAGGATTAAAAACAACTACTAAAAATAACAAAAACACAACAAAATGACTAAAAGCTTAAATAAAATCTATCAGTCTAGTAAAGGATGGTGGAGTTGTAGAGGATGAGCCGGTGTGCGGGCGTAACTGGGTCATCCCAGAAGCCGAAGACACGAGCGACGGGGAAATAAAGAGTCCCTGGACACACACACACACCAGATGCCTCGTCTTTAACACAGATCATAATCACACACATCTCAGCGCAGTCATCAGAGGAGAGATGCAGAACAATCCCCAGCTGATGTTTGACACCTGTGAAGATAACATGAAGCGCCGCTCACAAACACACCGCTGGAATCAGTACAAGCTCTTCATGTTTCTTCTGCTCACCGAGGCTGCTTTTATTTGATCGAAAATACTGTGGAAAACTTGAAATATTATTCTAATGTAAAACATCTGTTCTCTGTGTGAATCTGTGTTAAAGTGTAATGTATTTCTGTATTTTCAGCATCATTCCTCCAGTCTTCAGTGTCACATGATCTTCAGAAATCATGAAAATATGAAGATTTACTGCTCAAGAAACATTTCTGATTATTATCAGTGTTGAACACAGTTGTGCTGCACAATATTTCTGTGGAAACTGATGTATTTCCATTCAAAATTTATGGTAAGTAAAAAATGTATACTTTTATTCATCATTCAAAATCAAAAATTGATTAAAAGTGACAGTTTAGACATTAATAATGTTACAAAAGATTTATATTTCAAATAAATGCTGTTCTTTTGAACTTTCTATTCATCAAAGAAACCTGTAAAGTTCGGCACAACTGTGTTCAACACTGATGATAATCAGAAATGTTTCTTGAGCAGTAAATCATCATATTATTCTGATTTCTGAAGATCATGTGACACTGAAGACTGGAGGAATGATGCTGAAAATACAGCGGAGCATCACAGAAATACATTACACTTTAACACAGATTCACACAGAAAACAGATGTTTTACATTAGAATAATATTTCACATTTTCCACAGTATTTTTGATCAAATAAAAGCAGCCTTGATGAGCAGAATTTACTTATATATATATATATTTAATTTTATGTTGACTTTAAACCAAAGTTGTATCTGATTATTGTTGGTTTACAGCATGAACAAACCGTTAAATTTAAACAAGATCAATGAAAATCACTGAAAGCCCGTTTCAGACTGATTTCCAATCCAAGCCCAGCATTCATAAATCAGCTCAGCTTGTTTAGAGCGTTTCTCAATACAGTAGCAGACAGGGCAAGTATTGTGGCTCATTGATTAGAGCCAGAGGTCATTTACACTTTCCCACTAACAGCAGCTCAATGGAAATGATTGATAGTCTCTTATAGAACTACAGCACAGCAGCGCACATGATGATTTCTGCCACAAACCAGCCATAAAGCTCAACATGAAGTCATCCCGCTCCAATTACAGGAAATACCAGATCCCAACAGATGAGAACTGCAGCAGAGTCACAGAATACTGTGGAGAACTAAATCTCATTTCAGTCTCATTCCTAAAGACTTGAAGTGTGAGTCTCGTGCTATAAACAGCAGAATAACACTGCACCGATCATGTTCTGAATATAAAACACTTTGTGTTCATTAATACGGTTCTAAACAACGCTTCATTTTTACATTGAATGTCAGAAATGTCAAGAGGTTTAAAGACACATCTGCTCTGTCTTTATGGTAAAATAAAATAGTGAGTCATCATTTACACATTAAATTTAATTATCATTTACAAAATTAATCCTTCATTTACACATTATGAAATACAAAAACAAAACCCACGCCACACAATTTTGAGTTAATATCTCATAATTCAGGGTCTTTATCACACAATTTTGAGTTAATATCTCATAATTCAGGGTCTTTATCACACAATTTTGAGTTTAACGCAATTCTGCATTAATATCACAATTCTTAGTTAATATCACATTCCAAATTTATGATCTTATAATTCTAAAGTTTAAATCTCATAAAATTTACAAAGATCTATTGTGAGATAAAAAGTCATAATTACCAGTTTGATTTTATTTTGTGCAGAAAATAATCTTGAACAGAAACCTGATCAAACAAATAACAAAAAAACTGACAAAAATAAATAAATGGCACGGAAGAAATGAACATTTTTAAGGCTTCATCAGTATAAATGACCAGCCAATGAAAAGCCTCCGTACAGACACACTGAAGTGACATCACTGCTCTGTCTGTTCGACCGTGACGCTGTGGACTGAAAGCTAAAACACATTTCTGCCTGCTCTCCAGTTTCTGCTCAGACTCTGGCACCTCAGTCATTTCCCGAACAGCTCCTGTGCTTCCAGCGCTGCGGCTGGTTTCCCGTTCTCTGCTTTAATGTAT
>NC_081797.1:950000-962500 GCF_963082965.1 Carassius carassius
GTCCTGCATCTCCTGGAAGAATGACTCCATACATCACAGTAATTGAGTCCGTCAAGACTCTGACTGCCGACGATTAAACGCTAAAAGCCCCGTAAATGAGCTGCTTCTGGGAAACACAGACACTGTTTAGTTTCTGCAGAGGATCAATTAGCCGCCGCTAATGAAATAATCAGACACAACTTGGTCTTAACCAGCACAGAAACTCACTAATAATTAGTATTTGGGTAACTGTGCTTAACTTGAGTGTATGATTAAAAAAAAAAAAAAAGTTTGGATCTGAATGTAAAATGTAACAGTATATGAGCTTTATCTTTCTGGGCTTCCTGGTCTGAGTTTCCCTTTTAAAATATACATATTCACCCACTGCTGCACAATAATAACCCAACTGTGTTCAGTGTGAGTCACGTCAGGTCCAGCTCAGTGAACGCGTGCTGAATGAACGCCCTGTTCACCAGACTTCCTCTAAATAAACCTTTACACAAGCCCACGTGAGGATTTATGAACGCCTGTTTATTATTTATTTTCTTTAAGGAAGGATAGAAAGGAAACACGACACCTCTTCCAGACTGATTAACCTTAAAACTGCAGGTTAACAGCTTTATGAGCAATCAAATGTAGATTTGAGCGTGGGGAGAGAACTGGAAATGGACACATAGGGCGAGATTATTGCCTGAGATTTAGAGTCTAGACACTTATTATAACTCTAGTGTGCATCATAAAACAAACACTGTGTGTTATTGAGTCACTTTCCTTTGTGCTCAGATATAGATGGTCGGGTTGAAAAAAATCAAAAACATGAATCCTCTTTAATATCTCGGAGGTTTCTCATAGACAGCAATGAAACTAAATGGAGAAACGGAGTCTCCAGATCTTTTTATTTCTCACACACCCTCTCTGTGTAAATACAGCATGTGTGTGTCTGTGTTTCGCTCTCTGGCCGTATAAGGGCTTGGGCTGATGTGGAGTCGTGGAGATCTGATCTACAACAGCAATGGAAAACAGTTGCTAATTCTGAACGAACCATCTAACCTTCAGTTAACAGACTTCAGAGTTATCCCTGCTGAACTAGCGCCAAATAATCAAACCTGTGCAACCGATCAAAACACCCAAGCTACCAGACATAATATGTAAAAATATAGACATAGATATTGATATAGAGCCACTTGGAAGTTTTTGAACCTCTTACAGAATCTGTGAAAATGTGAGTAATTTTAACAAAATAAGAGAGATCATACGAAAATGCACGTGATTTTATTTAATACTGTCTTGTGTAAGATGAAACATGTTTACATTTAACACACAAGACAAAACAATAGCAGACATTTTTACATTTCCCCATTCAAAAGTTTGTGAACCCGTGATTATGTGGTTACCTGGATGACCCATGACTGTTTTTCGTTTTGTGATGGTTATTGGTGTTATTTTAATAATTTCAGCTATTGTTTTGTCTTGTGGACTAAATGTAAACATGTTTTATGTAAAATATCTTACAGAGGACAGTACTAAATAATAAATAACATGCATATTGTATGATCTCTCTTATTTTGTTCAATTTTCTGAAATTTTCACAGATTCTGCAAGGGGTTCAGAAACCTACAAGTGACTCTGTATATTCACATTTTATTAATTTTTTCCTAGAAAGATTTTAAGAAAAAAAAGTGGCTTGTTTTGTCCATATTTGTAAATAACCATAATTGCTGTTGTAGATGATGATTAAAAATCTTATTTACAGAATCCAGTCACTTGAAACTTGAGTAGCCTATAGAAGTGATCCGGCTCCAGACATACAGAAGAGCAAAACACTCGGCCAATCAGAACGCTCAGTGCACAGCTGCATTGTCATTCATGCACCAATGATGTTTCACAGTGGACGGTGCTAAGAGCATGACACAGCAACAATAGAAACTCATATCAACACTGAGGAGTTTAATATTCATTTTCTTCAGTGCTGTTCTCAGTGTGGATGTCTTGAATCTCTCAGTGTCAAATATCAAAGAGATAAAGTGCAAACCTGGAGCTTCACATCTCGTCCCTGACTTCACATCAGCCGCTTGTCATTCTTCCTCTCGACTCAATGAGCCTCAGCTAAACAATACACAGAATTTATGCTCTTGTTTAGACATATTTTGCTCACCACAGCAAAAACTGACGTAAAGTGACAGAAAATGAGCCACAGATGTGCTGAATCTTCACAATATCTCCACACATCTGCACCGCAGAGACAATAGATAGAGATATTTATACATACACATATGCATATAGATACAGATAGATAGATCAAATGTAACAGTAAACACATTTATAATGTTACAAACGTTTCAAATTAATGTTGTTCCTTTGAACTTTCTATTTAGCTGTGAATCATGAAAAATAAAATGTATCAGTTTTTTTTGCCGCAGAAGAATATAGTTAAATAAGTAATATATCACTATATTCTTATGTGTACTGTGTTTATATATTATGCGTATAAAAATACACACTAATACAGTACATATTTTGAAAATATTTACATGGATATATTTATATTTATATAATTTATATTATATATATATATATAAATACAATTAATTTACAAATATTACCTATTTTTCTTAAAGGGGTCATATGATGTGATTTCTTTAATGTGTTATTTAATGTGTTTATTTTATCTAAAAGAGAAGGCTGATCCAGACCGGGCTAAAACGACTCGTTCAAACACGCTCCTACGTGTCCACACAACAATGTGGAAATATTTGCATAATGCCGCCCAAATGTTCACGCAAAGAAAGAAGGTGTGGTTTCAGGAAGCGCAGTAGTGTTGAAGGAGTGATGTCAGGGAGATGCTGTGTGTATCTGTGCCAAAGCAAAAGCACTTTATCTGCTCTTCAGAAAGTAGATGCAATGAGGAATCATTGGTTAAGATTTATTGACAACAGAACTGCACAACCCAGATGTTTATGGTTTATTGTTCTATTTCACTTTAATTCATTTCAAGTTCATTGTGTTTCAAGTTTTTGTGTTGTAGTATTAGTTAAAGAGAGTGGCCTGTGCTGTGTGAGATCTGATCTGTGTATGATGAAGTGCAGCAGGTCCCGCTGTGTTCGGTGTCCCGGAGCAGCTTCACGACAGCTGGCCCTCGAAGCACCGAGTGTGACTCCCTCAGGTCTGCTCTCAGCGTGAGGGTCTTTCTGCTCTTTAAAGCCCCTTAATCCTCATCAGATTAACCCGTGGGGGGAAAACAACCCCATGCTCTCTATTTACACGACATACGGCCTCCTAACCCCCCAAAAATGCCCCTGAAGGCAAACTCTCAGATCTTTGGAGGAACCATCTTTTCATAACATGTTTATGGCAGCACGGTTGACCTCCAAACGGGCTTTGAATAGAAATATTTAACTAGCTGTTTAATAAGAATCAATAAAATCACTTTTTTTAATGTCAGCTATACTGAAATCAATCAATAAATGGTGTAGGGTTTACTTTTAAATTTTGCTTTTGCAGGTAAATTTGACCAATAATTACCAAGATATGCCAAGTCACTAGTTTACAGTGTATATGCACTGCAAAAATCATTAGTAAGGAATATTTTTTGCCATGTTATCCAGTAAAACTATCTGAAGCCGTAACATCTAAAGCAAACTTTATACTTTTTAAAAGGGAAATTATGTGCAATGAATTACAATTTGGTAAAGTTGTAGTAAACACTAGATTAAACTACTAGATTAAAACCAAGATTTATATCAAAGCATGATCAAATTAGTCAAAATATGTAATACTCACCCATCCAATGGACCAGTTTTCACACCACACCAAACACATATACAGTACTCGATCAAAATCACCTGACTTCTGATTAGCTCCACCTGCAATGACTTACCTGCACCATTTATAAGGCCGTTCTGCTCATGTACTCATCGGCTGGTTTAAGTTACAAGCTCCTCTGTAGATCATCACTTACCTCTTCAATCCTGAGCCTTATGTGCTGAACATAGCTGCTGTACTTACCTGTTTGTTGGCCTGCTGGGGTTACCTATCGAAATGACCTGCTTGGACTTTTGTGTTTTGTTTGCACAGTTCTGGAAGAGGTATTGAGAAAGAGTTTAATACTTCAGTTCAGTGAGCTTCCTGTAACTGTTCATGTTCCAGCTGACCTGTTTGTGTTGGAATCCTGTATATCGTAATAAAAGAAGCTCAGTTATCTTGTACTCATCTTGCTCAGCTTGGTCCTACTGTGACCGAAGACCAGCCCTTAAACCAAAGGTTAAATGGAGGTTCAGGATCCAGACACTTCTCACCCGTTTCGCTAAATCTGATACAATCACTTTTTCACTATTTTAAATAAGTGTTTGGCGCCAAAATCATCTTCCACAGCACAGGAATGTGACTTGATATGAAATTACCACCATCCAGGGAAAATCATTGGGCTTGGTGTGTCTCTGCACCCTAGAGGTCTCTGTATGCCTGCATGAGCACCAGAACCAATTTAAATGGATTGCTACCATCTATCCTTCGTCAAGTGAGACAACAACTTCCTGTAGCTCAATTGGTAGAGCATTGCACTATCAAGCGCATGGTTGGGGGTTCAATTCCCCGGGAACACATGATAGGTAAAAATTGATAGCCTCAATGCACTGTAAGTCGCTTTGGATAAAAGCGTCTGCTAAATGCATAATGAGGAACGGATTTCTTTTCTGGTGCTGGAGGGGTCAAAATCATCCTGGGATGGCCTGTGGATCACTATGAATACTGGGTAATGCCATATGGACTCTCTAACTCACCTTCAGTCTTCCAAAACTTCATGGGAAAAAAAAAATCTTCCGGGACATGCTCAATGAGTTTGTCATCATTTACACCAGTGACATCCTAATCTACTCATCCAGTCTGACAGAAGATAAACGGCATGTCACGCAGGTACTTCAACGTCTCCGCACACACCACCTCTATCTAGAACTAGAGAAGTATGAGTTCAGGTGATCAATCATCCAGTTCCTTGGATATATCCTGACACCAGAGGCAGTACTGATGGACCAGGGGGAGGTGGATACTCTCCAGAACTGGCCACAACCCACCACAGTAAAATAATTACAAAAGTTACTTGGATTTGCCAACTTTTACCATCATTTCATGGCCCAGTACAGTCAAATCACTGCTCCACTTACATCCCTTCTCCGCCACAAGTCGAATTCCAAGTCCTGGACACTAGAGCCCATTGAAGCTTTCCTCCAACTCAAATCAATCTTCTGCATCACTCCTGCACTCCCATACAGATCCATACCTCCCTTCGTGGTTGAGGTCGATGCTTCCTCCTGAAGAGTCGGTGCAGCATTGTCCCAAAGGAAGCATGAACCCCCAGAATCCCCATCCAAGAAGCTTTCCCGAGCGGAGCAGAATTATGACATTGGAAATCACAAGCTATCGGCCATCAAGCTCGCTTTGGAGGTGTGGTGGCACTGGCTAGACATCCCTTCAATACCTCCAATACCTCCATGATGCTAAGCCCCTCAATCCTCGCCGTGCTTACAGGGCCTTCTTCTTCATTTGTTTTAAAATGCAGTAAATTCATAAACGATTGAAACTGCTGTTTGAATGGAGATGCGCAGCTGCTTAGCTGGGACTTTGTATAAAACTATTTTCATTGATGAAATAGTGCAAAATCTTGCAATAATGTTATATTCAGACAATGCAAGTCACGTAATATTAGCCTCTTGTTTAATGGACTGTTGTTTTAAATCAATATCACATTTGCAAACTCCCTTAATTATTAAAAGCTATCACTCATCTTAGTTCATCACAATCTCCAACAAAGTTCCATTATAGTCAACGCAGCTCTAGCGAACATAAAAAATGGCAAAAACTTGAACTAAAACTCTTGTGAAAACAGAAAAACATAATAAAAATGTCAATAGAAACGATACTAAAATACCACTGCTCCGGGATCCTGGATCACAACACAAGTTTGAATATAAATCGTCACTGCATATTTAATATGATTCTGATATAATGCACAGGACCTCCTCAAACGGCTTGTTTCAATCTGATTCTGGGTATCTGAGGCCTTTATTGGCCTGTTTCAGAGGTTTGTTGGTCTTCTGACGTGACTGTGATTGCTCTTGAGGAAAGTGGAATGCTGATTGCTGGGTTTCTGCAGGATTACAGCGTTTATTGGCTGGAGTTAGTGGATTCTGGTGTGTGCTGTAAGTAGAAGCAGGTGCTGGTCCTTCAGTGAACACTGTTTTACTGTACACATTGTGTTTGCACAGCTTCACTTACTCATGTGTTCTCCATTTACCCTTTCTTTCCTCTTGACGTCTGTCTACAATCATCTGGGCAGAATCCAGCGGGACTCGGATCCGTCTGATTGTTTGTTCAGAAAGAGCTGATGATCTTATCGAGGAATGGGCAAAATCACAAATATGTAAAAGACTGCTAAAGTCTGCGAATTTAACACATGGTATTCATATTTCTTTCCTGTAAATGCAGGCTTGGTGAGCAGAAAATACTTTTTTAAATAACACCAGAAATCTTCCTGTTCACAAACTGGCAGTGTATGTGTGTGTTTATCACAGAAAGGTCTGCGTGTCTTTGAACATTACTGAGTATCAGCACGTCTTGTGTCTCCGCTGTAATGCAGGAAGTGCGAAGGGTGCTGCTCTATAAAAAGAAACGTCAGATCAGTTCCACCAGACAGATTTTATCTCGTGGCAACACTTAGCATGTCCCTGCCGAGCTATTTTCTGTCGTCTCCCGAGGCGCATTCCCACTTAAAACTGTTCCTGCTTAAAGCTACAGGAATGGTGTCTCAGGAGTGTGATAAACAAAAGCACATCTCCATACCACAGTAAACAGAAAACAGACTGAACCGGCCTAACATGAGGCGGTGGTCTGAGCTGGTTTGAGCTGTAAATAATACAATCTGTAAATAATAACATTTAAGTTAAGGATAAAATAAAGATAAATTCAACCCAGATTAATAATAAATAAAACTATAAATTAATGTTTTAAAAAAGTGCAAAATAATAACTACTACTATTAATACAGACATTATCGCAGTTTATGGAACTAACAGGTGTCTGGTTGTATATCAGCTTTTATTTTATGACTTTAAATGTGGCTCATTCAATCACATTCAAATAAAAAATAAAAAATCTATACATAAATCAATAAAAACAAATATGACATAAACATAGTTTTTATGAAATATAGTGCAATAATAACATGGCATGCACCGAAATTCAATAAATAATGATCATATTAGTGATATCATAAAAAGACAATTTATTGTCCTATAGAATTAATAAGTAGTAATAATAATAAAAATGTAATAAAAAATTAAGATTAAACTGAAAACTATAATTTGATCAAATACACCAAACTACAATTAATAAGTGCATGAATTAATGATAATATAATAATACTGATATCACAATAGATAATTTAATTAGTATTAACAGGTGTTTGTGTTTGTGTATCAGCTTTTATTTTATTTTATTTTATTAACTTTAAATATGGTTCATCCAATCATATTAAATTAAACATAATACTAAAATAAAAATTAAATGTAAAAAAATACATTTAATACATTCTGGTCTGTGTTTCCCTGGGTGTCCACTAGTGGTCTCACTTCCCCCTAGGCACCTCACCGTAGGCACTACATTTCCCACAAGCCTTGTCCCTTCATCACAGTAATTGCACTCCTGTTAATTGCACTCAGGTGTCTTCACTTGTTAGTCATTATCCTCCCTACATTAACCAGTCCTTTTCTGAGGTGTTTCTCAATGTCAAGGAAGGATCCTTGGAAGCCAGTATTTCGAGGACGCTACGTCATCGACATCCGTCGAAGGACTGTTCCAATGTCGGGGAATCTCGGAATTTCAACCAAGGACTGAGTCCTTCGTTCGAAGAATATCCCATACACGGGAAAGGATGCATATGTGTATCCTTCGCGCTCTCAAATCACCCACAATCCTATGCGCGCAGCTTTGCTATCTTGTTCAAAAATTCAAAAATGTCAAACGTTAGCGGAGTCGGAGCGTTAACGGTTTTTATTTACGTTACCAAACATTTGTTATAACTGTAGTAAATATAAGTAAAGTTTAACGTTTAAATGCCAGTGCAAATTACTACCATATTGATATTGTAAATTATACAAATACAAATGGTTAACTGAACCGGACCTGTCATTTAACAATTGGTTGCGTCAATGGCATTTCTTTTATAAATAACTAGTTAAGTTGTCCAAAGTAATTTAACGATACAGCGTTATTCAAACAGACCTTTTCACTGACGTAATGACGCAATGAGGTGCACTTGCTAACCTGTTCCATTTACGTGTTCTCCGAATACTTAAGAGGAGTCTCGCCTAGCCTCTGATGGAAGTGACTTGGAAGGACACGTCCTGCCAAGGAAGGATCCTTGACATTGAGAAACGCCTTGTTTGTCTGCATGGAGTCCTTACTTTCCATCACCGGGTTTCCTCGTGTTCCTAGTTTTCTAGTTCCTGTTCTTGATATAATTTACAGTGTGCATATGTCTAACAGCCTTAAATTGCAAATGTGGCTCATCCAATCAGATTTTAAAACCAAAACTATTGCATTATATAATTCAAGATGTCATTAAACACATCCCAGCCAAGTAATCGCCGCTGTCGCTGTCTGTCAGCATCTATCCATGTCTAATCAGCAAACAACAATCAAAATTAGCGAGTGAAATCAGGAGCTTGACCTCTGACCTCCTCTGATCTATGACGCGCTGCTGGCTGTTCTGGTATGAGTTACAGATGAGGTTAACAGAGGGTCAGAGAGCCCAGAAACAGGCCGCAGGGATACAGGGCTGCTCACAGATAAGAGAACAGAGAGCCAGTGTTTACTCTGGAGCGACTGCAGGGGTCACAGGGGTCACGGGGGTCACAGGGGTCACGCCGACGCCATGATTTCAGCTCTTTGAAATGGAAACATGCCGCTGGTGACCCTCCTAAACACACTAAACCAATATCATTAGAATTATTTTAGACTTCCACACACTGTAACGCCATTTATACAAGTCATTATCACAAAATAAATCAAGCTCTCATCTGAGTCTCACTGTATATTACGCCACTTAATATCAAACGTTCATGAAATACTATTTATGTGTAATAAGCATGAAAAGCTATTATGTGAAGAGACTGGTAAATTATACAGTTTACAATAAAATAATAGAAAAATATAAATATAATAGTTAACAGAATACAATTAAATAAAAATTCAGTAATAATTTTTAAAACTATTCAAATGCTTAAATTCAAATATAAATTCAAAGCAAAACAATGAAATAAAGTAAAATATGCAATGGAAAGCAATCTAATGCATAGCATAGCATAGCATAGCATAGCATAGCATAAAATAAAATAAAATAAAATCCAGGTTATTTTTGTGTGCGCTGTCCCTTTAAGAATGAAGAGCAGCATAGGAGCTGATTACAGCTGTATGTCTGATATTCAGAGGAGCTTGTGAGTAATGCATTGCAATGCAATGCAATAAACCCTGAAATCACAGAGAAAACACACATTTCACCTGCTAACAGGATCATGTTGAGCTGCTGGGTGTCATTTCTGTTTCACCAGTGGCTCCAAACCGATTTGCTATGATTATGTCTGTCATTGGTCAGTCAAACAGAGTGTCCCGCCTCCAAACTCACGTCAGTGGTTGAGTCAGATGATATGTCAGAATGATCAAATACAGATTCATGATCAAAGTCAGTCATTCCCTCATCAGGAAGTCAAATGAACTTTTGCAACAGATCTACAGTGTGCATATGATGACTTAAAATGCTGCCTACGCAGGCAGCACACAAGTGTTGTACATTAAATGACAGCGAAGCCACTTATAAGACTGCATTTATTGTGTTTTTGATGAGTTAGATATATACAAGCGTGCAAAACATTTAAATAAATTTTAACTTCTCAGATACAGCCTAAATGCAATACCACAAAATAAAACATAAAATAAAATATAAATAAATAAATAGCTTCAAACAGAAAAAGTCAAGCTCTAAAATATGGCCAGTCAAATGCTCGCATTACAGTAATACTAAAGTAAAATATGCCATTCAATGCAATGCAGTAAAAAAAATAAAGAAAGAAATAAAGAAAAATAGGTTCAAATGTAGTCAAAAACTAAAAGCCACTCAAGTCCATACATTGATTCAATGCAAAACAATACGATTATGTGAAATATGCAATGCAATAAATAAAATAATAAAAAAATATATACAATTAAAGTAAATTTAATTAAAACAAAATACATATATTAGGTTTAAATATAACAATTTCAGTACTAAAATACATTCAATGCAAAACAGTAAGATTTTGTAAAATACATAATGCAGTGCAATACAATACAATAAAGTGAAATAAATTATTACATAGAATAAAATGCAATACATTTAATTTAAATAAAATACAAATTTAATGTTCACATGTGAAAAGTCAAGCACTAAAATAAACCAATTTTCATGCTGGCATTGATTTAATGTAAAACAATCCAATAAAAAAATATTCAACGCAATGCAATGAACTAAAAGAATAAAAGAATTGAATATTAGGAACAAAGCCATTAACTAAAATGAAGCAATTCAAATGCTTGCATTAATTCAGCACAAAACAATACAATTTATGTATTGAAAACAAATGCATAAAAATAAAAAATATAAAAGTATTATCTTTAAACAGAAAGTCAAGAACTAAAATAAAGGCTTTCATCTGCTTGCAATAATGGAATGCAAAATAATAAAATGAAGTAAAATATGTAATGCAATAAGCCTGGAGCTGAACTCTGGATAGGGCCACACATCCAGTGATACACCCATCTCTCTCTCTCCATCTGTGTGATTTGATTTGCTGGGATCAGCAGAAGTTTAGTGCGTTCCCAAAGCTTCGCTCTGGCTCTTGGCCTCGGCAGTCCAGGCCTTCAAACACGGCACAATCGGAGAGCTTCTGGCAAACTGTAGAAGTGTTTGAACACATTGTCTATCTCTCACACAGAGAAACGGACGGATTGCTTTAGTACAGTCCAGAGAGAGTCAATTTATCTGGATGTGATACATGAAGATGGGCGCAGTATGATACTGCTTAAAAACATGAAAGATCACTGTGTGTTTGCCTTCAGTGTAACAGAGCTGGAGCGAGTTCAAACAGCACTGGAGGAACGCAATATTACCAGAAACGAGACAGATATGTGCTCTGTCAGTTTAAAGACCACCATGAAAACACTTCACAAACACATATAAACCCCTCAGAGTTCATACAGAACACATGAAGTTCAAAAATAGAAAGTCAAGGACCTAGATGATGCCATTCAAATACTTGCATTAATTCAATGCAAAATAATAAAAGCAAGTTAAATATGGAAGGCAATACAATGCAATTCAAGAAAAAAACAATAATAGAGAGTTAAGCAAAATAAATAATAAAGTAAAATAGGAAAATAAATAAATAAATAAAAATATATAAAGTCTAAAGTAATAAAAGAAAGTTAAGTATGCAACAAAATGCAATGCAATGCAATGCAATGCAATGCAATACAATGCAATAAAATAAAATAAAATAAAATAAAATAAAATAAAATAAAATAAAATAAAATATATTTTTTAAAAGGACATCAAAATAAAGTATATTAAAGTTGTTGTTTTTTCAGTATTAAAAGTAAAAAGTCAGGAAAAATAAAGTAATAAAGTAAAAATATGCAATGCAATGCAATAGTATAAAACATAAAAAATAAAATAAAATACAAATTTAAAATACAAAGTGAAGAGCTAAGATGAAGTTATTCAAGGGCTTGAATTAATTAAATGCAAAACAATGAAATAACGTAAAACATGCAATGCACCACAATAAAATAGAAACATATTTTTCAAAAATAGAAAGCCAAGCACTAAGATGCCATTATTCAGGTATTTGCATTAATTCAATCCAAAACAATAAAATAAAGTAAAACATGCAATGCAATACAATAAAATAAAATAAAAACAGAAATGAAACAAAAACTGAAGGTCAAGCATGATGAAGCCATTCAAATGGACCATGAAAACAGTGTTGAAGGAACATATTACAATGAATCAGATATGTGCTCTGTCAGTTTCAAAACCTGTGAAAAACAGAACTACATGAACCTTTGAGAGTTGATTCAGAAGACAGAGATTCCTCCTCAGATGAGCGTGTGAATGCAGACTGTGTATTTCATGTCTAGTGTGCACAGATCCTGCTGAACTGCTCAGACCAGTGTGTTTTAGGTGGAGCGGTTTGTTCTCTTTGGACTCGTGAGGTTCATGACCCTGTGAAACAACTCGTTTTATGATTCTGCCATTTCAGCCTGTAATAATAATTGCAGAAAAGCAGGTCTAATAATATTTGCAATAAATTCGGGGTTTTATGTACAAAAGAGGCAATGACAACGTATCAGAAAACTTTTGCATACCAATATTGCAACAAATTTTTACGATCTAGCATGCCACTACACGTAAAGATCCATTACTGGAATAGTTTT
>NC_081797.1:967500-970000 GCF_963082965.1 Carassius carassius
GGTTTCAGAAAGTTTAGAACTGCCTCAGGGAAACACAATTAAGGACACGGTTTCGGATATGATTTGTGAGACGGATTGCGCTAGTTTGGATGTTCAAGAGACGGTGTTTAAAGCTCCGTTAAAAAGAAAAAAGAGCGACAGGGTTAGTGAGGCTAAAATTAGCAAGAAAAGTGTTGAGGAGGATGTTGAGGAAACAGGCAGTGATGGTGAGTCTTCTGACTCCAGTGCATCTCTTTCACAGAGCGACTTTATTGGTCGCAGTTATGAGCTCGATGATATTAAATTATTTCTTAGAGCGACTAAAAACAAGAGAGGTGTGCGTGTCCAGGAATATTTTCCAGACCTCAAACAGTTTGTCGATAAAACGAAAAATTTCATGGCAGAGAGCTGCTTCACTAATAAAGAAGTGTACCGCTTAAAGAAAATTGTGCGGAATGTTAACATCGCCCTGGGTAACGATGATGGTTAATTTGGGGGGCACGATGACCAACGCTCTTTATTTATATGGGCTGGTCTTACTTTTCTTCTCCCTACTAATGAGTGAAGTCCATTTAGCTACCTTAAACGTTAATGGCTCTAGAGATGCTCGTAAGAGAGTAATGGTGTACGAAATTATTAAGCAAAGAAATATCAGTGTTGCTTTTCTGCAAGAAACCCACAGTGACCAAAAAAATGCTGCTGACTGGGGGAGAGAATTTGATGGTGTCTCTGTTTTGAGCCATAATTCCTCAGTAAGTGGGGGTGTTGCTATTTTATTTAATAGGAATTTCGTTCCTATTTCATATGATGTTGATGAAATTGTTAAAGGAAGGCTCTTAAAAGTCAGAGCATGTTTTGAAAATCATGTGTTTGTTTTTATGTGTGTTTATGCTCCTGCTGCACCTTTGGAAAGAATGTTATTTTTAGATACGTTGTGTTTGTCTTTACAAAACTGCTGTTCTGAAGAATTTTTATTTTTGGGTGGCGATTTTAATTGTACTGAGCTGAACTTGGACAGGAATCACATGGAGCCACATTTGGCCTCACGCAAACGTCTTATACATACTATTAAAAAATATGACTTATGTGATGTTTGGAGATCTTTAAATAAGGATGAAAGGCAATATACCTGGGCACATTCACGGGATAATGTTATGTCTTTAGCTAGGTTGGACAGGTTTTATTGTTTTAAGTATCATTTTAGTATTTTTAATAGGTGTTACATTACGCCTGTTGGTTTTACGGACCATAGTATGGTGCATTGTTTATTTATTGTAAGTACTGTTAAGCCAAAGAGTGCTTACTGGCACTTTAATAACAATTTGTTACAAGATGAGTTTTTTAAAGAATCTTTCAAGTTTTTTTGGGAAGCCCATAGGAAAACAAAGCCTGGTTTTTCCTCTGTGCAACAGTGGTGGGATGTGGGTAAAGTTCAAATAAAGCAGTTTACTCAACAATACACTCTCAATGTCACTAAGGAGTTGACTCGTTCCTTAGATTTTTTAGAAAAACAGATAATTGAACTTGAATCTTTAGCTCACTCTACCGGTGACCCTTGTTTTTTAGAAGTTTATTCAAAGAAAAAGGCCCAGATGTCTGACCTACTTGGGTATAAAACACAAGGTGCTTTGGTCCGTTCACGTTTTCAAAATATAGATCAGATGGATGCACCATCTAAATATTTTTTTAATCTAGAAAAAAAGAATGGGCAGAAACGGCTGATCCATGCATTGTGTTCTGAGAATGGAGTGCTTTTATCGGATCCGGCTGAGATTCGGCAGAGAGCAGTCCTTTTTTATCAAGATTTGTATAGGAGTGAACTGAAGTCTGGCATATGCAAGGAGAACAGTTTCCTTGAAAACCTGCCAAAGGTGTCAGAAGAGGCCAATGGCGACCTCTCAAAGAGCCTGACCCTGGGTGAGCTTTACAAGGCCCTGCAGAGTATGGAGTCTGGGAGAGCACCTGGAATAGATGGCCTCCCTGTTGACTTCTACAAGACTTTTTGGGCAGAGATGGGTGTAGATCTTCTCGAGGTGCTCAATGACTGTTTGTCAAAGGGCAGATTGCCGTTGAGCTGCCGAAGAGCAGTAATCACCCTACTCCCAAAAAAAGGGGACCTGACTGACATAAGAAACTGGCGTCCGGTTTCACTCCTCTGCAATGAATATAAACTTTTATCTAAGGCTTTGGCTAACAGACTGGCTGGTGTTTTAGATCAGGTCATCCATCCGGATCAAACGTACTGTGTTCCTGGTAGGTCCATTTTTGATAATATTTCTTTTATTCGTGATATTTTTTATGTTTCTAAATTATTGAATATTAACTGTGGCCTAGTTTTTTTGGACCAAGAAAAGGCTTTTGATAGAGTTGAGCATTCTTATTTATGGAGTACTCTATCAGCTTTTGGTTTTTGTGAAAGTTTTGTTGATATGATTAGAGTACTCTATTGTGATGTTGAGAGTGTGCTGAAAATAAACGGTGGCTTATGTGCTCCATTCCGAGTCCTTAGGGGAATCAGACA
>NC_081797.1:977500-987500 GCF_963082965.1 Carassius carassius
TTGTCATCTCTGTTCAGTTAAATAGTGTCTGTGCATTTATTTGCAATCAAGTCAACGATATCGCTGTAGATGAAGTGTCCCCAACTAAGCAAGCCAGAGGCGACAGCGGCAAGGAACCGAAACTCCATCGGTGACAGAATGGAGAAAAAAACCTTGGGAGAAACCAGGCTCAGTTGGGGGGCCAGTTCTCCTCTGACCAGACGAAACCAGTAGTTCAATTCCAGGCTGCAGCAAAGTCAGATTGTGCAGAACAACCACCCAATAAAGCATTACAATAATCTAACCTTGAGGTCATAAAAGCATGGATTAACATTTCTGCATTTGACATTGAGAGCATAGGCCGTAATTTAGATATATTTTTGAGATGGAAAAATGCAGTTTTACAAATGCTAGAAACGTGGCTTTCTAAGGAAAGATTGCGATCAAATAGCACACCTAGGTTCCTAACTGATGACGAAGAATTGACAGAGCAACCATCAAGTCTTAGACAGTGTTCTAGGTTATTACAAGCAGAGTTTTTAGGTCCTATAATTAACACCTCTGTTTTTTCAGAATTTAGCAGTAAGAAATTACTAATCATAAAGTTTTTTATATCGACTATCAGTGATGCGCGGGTCAATGTATTAATAACCCGCACCCGACCGACGTTTTCAACTAACCTGCCCGCAACTCGGACCGCAAAAAAAATAAAATAAAAAAATGTAAACGACCCGCTTCCTGACCCGCATTTTTAAAAAGCAGTAAATGCTCATCGTAGCGTCATTGGGCTATAGGAACGTAGGCAAAACTAACTAGGCAAAAAAATAAATAATAATAATAACTTAATATAATATATTTTTATCAAGAATTATACAAAATCGTCAGTAAGCTCATAATTTGTACTAAAATAGTCTAGTCTGGCTATGTCTATTTGTATGTTTCTGCAAGGTCAGCAGACATTGAGGCTCGGGTTTGTTCCGATCCGAGCTCGTGAGCGGAGAGCGCATTTCTGAATATCCCGATCCGCTCGCTCATTCTGTGGGGTCTCGCTCAACCCAGAATGGCATGCTGGTTCGAAAATATATTATAGGAGTATTTTTATTGTTTAGTAATAAACTGGTGTTTTCTGTGTCGCTGCAAAGATGAAGCTGACGATGCAGACTCGCCATGAACGCCAGAGAGAAATGCACATTTCATATGGATTACATCATCAGAGAGTAGCCCATTTATTTTGGTTTGGTTTGGTTTGTCCTAAATTAAAGTTTGGATGCATGTCTTTAATTCTGAAATCTTCTCTGTCAGCCTAACTATTTCCCTGCATTTATCACATGTGAATCCCTCATCAGCGACAGAGATAGATAAACTGTACATGTGGCAAGAGGTGCAAATAACAATAGCAGGAGAAGCCATTACTCACCGTGCTTGATGAAATATTCTTACTGCGGTTGTTTGATGAACTTGTGAAAAACTGGAGCGAGGGAGAGGAGAAAAGAAAACAGCGATAGGTTCGAATGTAAACGCTAATGACAAGCTAATGAGTGCTAACGCTTTGCAGGTGTACTGCACTCACGGATATAAAACAAAAGTGAACGATCAAAGTTAATCTGATAAGATTGATCGATAATATCAGAAATATGGTGTGAATTAAGTTATATTTTATCACTTTAAAAAACAGAGAGTGATAGTAAGATAAAGATTCTAGAGAAAAAATAAAATAAAAACAGCTACACGAAGCTAAGATTAGCTACAGAAGGCCAACAGGAAGTAGAGAAAACACTGTCCAACAGCGCCACCCGCAGGCAGGGAGAAGGTGAACTTATGCAGTAAAGACATATCATTTTCACACACACATATTTATATATATATGGAAATAAAAAAAAATATATCTATTATTACTTGCTGATAAAGAAAGCCCAAAGAGACATAAATAAAATAATTTTAAATAGACAAATAAATAATACATAAATGATACAGCAACCAAACATAAAAAATAAAAATAATTATATAATAATAATAAAATAACAAAAATAAATGAATAAATAAAATTAAAAATACATAAATTAATAAAATATTAACAAAAATTAAAAGGAAAGCATCTTTCTAATATTCCAATAAATAAATAAAACAAATGCAAAAATAAACAATTAAATACAAAAAAAAACTATAAAATAAATGAAAAATAAAAACTAAATTAATTTAATAAATTAATAAAAATTATATCAAGCAACATATTTCTTAAACAAAAAAATATATATAATAAGTTGTCTTGTACTCAAATTTCTTGTTCATACAGAAATATATAGGCTAAATATCAAAATAAAAAAATAAAAAAATAAATTCTTGCTGATACAAAAAGCAAAAAAAAAAAAAAAAAAGTTTTATTATAGGCTAGTTAAATAATGGTAAACTAACATTATATATTCAGATTTTGTTTTCTATATGCATCGATTCTTGCTCTTGTGGACTTGTTTTTCCCATCTGAGTTGCTCTAGAGCTTCAGAAGTGATTTCTCTGCACACGTCCAGTGTAGAAACAGATCTGTATCAAACTCTACTGTGATGTGTGAAAGCTTTTGAAGAAGACAGAGGAAAGATCAGCTGGATAGTTTGTGTGAGTTTAAAGACAATCATCAGCACATGTGAATGGTGTGAAGATGAGAGAAGAATAAAGCTGTTGCTTTGTCTAGAAGATGATAATCTGAACTCATGTATCCCATCATGCCTGTGTGGTCTCAACAGCTCATCTGAGCGCTTTATGTTCACATTATATTCTACTGCTGGAAATGATCAGCCTTCGTCAGTGTCAGCAGATCATTATGTCATCTTACAGAGGTGAACAGTTTGAAAACAACATTTCAAGTGGACTAAAAGGCAGTGTGAATTTCACTACCATCTAAAATACTAAAAAAATTAACAATTGATTCAAACTGCTTGTCAAACGAATAGCCCCGCCCCCAAACTCATGTGATTGGTTGAGTCGACCGCTCAATCAGATCAATTTTTAAATAATTTACAATAATTTATCGGAACATCACAGGCTTTATGCATGTTTATTTTTTGCATATTGGGTATTGACATACTGCGTAAAAATAAATAAATAAAATAAAATAAAATAAAATAAAACTTCCGGTCGACGCGTGATTGATGGCACTTCACCTTGTCAAAAACAGGCCCTAAATGATTTCCTTATGTACCGCAGCACCAGTCTGGACAGATGCTCATGTTTTGTGTGACCAGTAGTGTGTTTATTCAGATTCACTCAATACATGTAGACCTTTCAGGATCTGAACATCACAGATCAAGCTCAGTATCATCAACACAAATGTCACAGCAGCTGGATTACACGAGAGCTTAATTCATTGTTGTCAGAAAAGAAACTGCAATAAAGAAACATGCAATAAAACTATTAATATAAAGCATGAGCTGATGTTTCCTCTCATTTTAGAGTCACTGTCTCCACCTGCTGGACTATATTCAGAAATGCATCGGTTATATTCTGACGTCATACAGCAGCTCTAGATTTGTTTTATTAATGCACTCAGGGCCAGATTAACACTTTGTTGTACCCTGGGCAACAATATTCAAGGGCCCCATCATCACGACCCCGGGATCACCATAATATGGTCATATACAGAATATATTACTGTAATATACAGTAAATATACTCACTACTTCAAGTTCTAACTGTCATCAGGTGTATTTTGATTTACAAATATTTAAATGCTCATAGAACTACAAATGCACTACTATGTCCCCTATCAAAGACATTCACTCACATATGATGCTATGAAAACAAAACACATCAGCATCTGTATAATCTGGTAAAATTGACCCACTACATTGAGAGGGAGAGAAATATCCTCCATTTTCACAAAAATGAATAAATAAGCAACCACTTTCAAACCATTGTTTATTTAACAACATTTATTCCCAATAGAAATGTATTGAATTGATAGAGCTATAACAGAAGACCACAGACAACACATCAAGAAACATTTTGGTCCTCAGCTCATTTTAAGCAGAAATCACCCTGACAGGGTGACCCTGTTTCCTCAGAATTCAACAAGGCAATCAAGTTATTAGTCCAACACAAACAATTTGAAATCTGCCAGTTTTCCCTCCACAACAATATACAGCATTTTAATAAAGCTGACACCTCAAGGAAAAAAATAAATAAATAAAATGCAGTATCACTATTATCTGCTCATAAACATTTTTATCCTAAGCTCATTTTAACTTGTTTTAAAATAGAACAACAACATATCACGGCACAATTAACCAGTTAAACATTTTAGTGCTACATAAACATTTAGAAATCTGTCAATTTCTCTGAAGAAGACAAGACAGAAATAAATGCTACATAATCTGGCAAAACACACAATTTTAATCCTAAATAATGAGGAAGTGCATGTTTGAATTTGAAATGCCTTCATTTGGCAAACACATCTTACAATGGCTTTTTTCTGGACTTTGACTGTGCAAACTGGTGTATAACATCTTCCAAATCAAGGCCACTATAACAAGTTCATGTCCAATAGCTAAAATAGAAAGATAAAAATAAATACTTCAAAACCTGGCAAAACACACAATTTTAATCCTAAATAATGAGGAAGTGCATGTTTGCTTTCATTTGGCATCTTGAAGAAAAGTCCTGGCTAGCTGAGTTGTCCTCGGCGTTGACGGAAGCTGACTTAACAGAACTGTCGGCAACATTAACAGGAGTGAAGAAATTACCTATTTTAGGTATATACTTTAAATGTTCTGCGTTTCTGATGTCCTTTTCCTTTTTTAATTTCCGCTTCGCGCTCCCACTTAGCTTCTCCATGTCAGATTTTTTTCTGTTGTAGCAACGCCTGACGTAACCCGCTTGGCGTAACATTTGACACACCTCATGCGGACTGACCAATGAGGAGAGGGTCTTAACTTGAGGCCCTCTCTTCATTGGTCATTCCGCATGAGACTGACTCTCAACCGCTCTCAACTCACGTTCAAAGTCATAGGCAGCGCATCGTCTCTCTGTGCAGCGCAGAAGCCCGTGTTGACAGTTTGTTTAATGTAAAGCGGGAGATTACCAGATACAGTATTTTGCTCGTGCCCTTGCTGCCCTGGGCCCTTTAGAGGTCTTGGGCCCCTGGGCAATTGCCCAGTTGCCCTTATGGTTAATCCGGCCCTGAATGTACTGTATATAAAACAAAGATTATTGGAGTACATTTTAAAATTCAGTTGTTCTGATTTTAATTCAGTGTGTTAATTGCTGTTTCTTTCTAACTGTTTTTGAAATTTACTAGAAATTGCTATCATTTTTTGAATGTATGTTTATAAATATAGTAGTTTGTAATCCACAACTTTTCTAATGCTGGAATCTTTAACACTGGGTTTGAGGATCTCACAGAGCTGTGAGCACTTAATGGGGGAAAAATCACCAAAGAAAGCCCCAAAATGACCAGGAATTATCATTATTTCCCAATCCAGTCCTTTGTGACACTGATCTCCACTAATGAAGAAGATTCCCATTCATCTCAGTGAAGCTGATGATCTTCTGCATGCTGTGATCTTTGCTCTTCCTTCAGACAATAGTAGAAAATATGTGTTATAAAAATCGGATTGCATTCACATTTTTTTTCTTTTTTAATGGAGAAAGATGCTATTGCCTCCATTATGATGCAGTTATAACTGCATCTGCTTATCATTAACTAAAGCCATTAAAAAACACACATTTTCTTTTGTAACTTGAAATCAAAATCAATCAACAATTCACTTTAAATAAAATGATTTCAGCTAGTTGCCAAGACAGCTTAGTTTAACAAAGAACTAAAATAACAACTTAACTAAAATGATCAAATATATTGACAAAAACACAACAAAATGACCAAAATGTAACATTAAAGTGAAAAGTGAAAATATAAAAATGTAATCTAAATTCACTATATTTACAAAAACTGTTTTTTAAAGTAACGCAGGGACAGATTGTTAAAATACGAACTCAAATCAGATCTTCAAACTAGTTTATTCAATGCCACAACTCTCTCTATCTCTAGTTTGAATCTTTTCTCAGCAAACATTGATTCATTATTTGATATGTGCAGTATTAAATCACAGGCATCATGCAATTAATTAAACTGGAAATTGTAGTTGAATGACAGACCTGACAACCTACAGAAGTCTTGTTTCTCATTCACAGATCAACCTGCTCTTAAAACATGCAACGATTTTCCATTAAAAACAGACAAATCAATCACAATGAACATATTTCCTTTTATTATGACGATCAGCATTAGTACAGTGCTTAAAATCTCATTTACATTGCATTTGTATGGTAGCACCAAAGATTTGATTACAAACCACAGGATGCTGTTCTGAAGAGGAACGATCATCTTTGGGAAACGAGCCTGGTTTATTACTCACTTCAGGTCTGAATATCACAGAGACATCTGACAGAGCTGAGGTGTGTGTAAATGTGGCACATAGTGCATCATACAGTGCTTTCTTTCAACACGAGGATAGTCAAAGGACGGTTAGCTGCTCGCAGACCAATGTTAACCTAAAACAGCGCATATTATCTACATTCACACACATTAAACAGACTTTGGTTGAAAGCGAAAAGTGATGATTTGTACTACATTACATATTCTTGAAATATTCTCCAGCTATTTACACAATATCTCTAAAACTAACTCTAGTACTGGTTAAAGCTCATTCAGTAGTTAAACCAGCACCGTTACTCTGTAAACCTCTGGTTAATGACTAATAAATGGTCAATGTTTAATAATATTACGATTAGATGAGACGTATGTACATTTAGTTACAGAATAAATACTGTCAAACATAAATAATGCACAACACAGTGGTTATGATTATGAGAGGTAGGGTTATGCAGTTTTAATCTGATCTAGTTTAATATTCCCTTCTAATAAAACAGATGTGATGACGCATGTCTTTATTAATTCATCTGACTTTAAATTAATTAATGTAGTCCATTTAATTCGGTTTATACCACGCGATTTAATTTAGTGAGCTGATTTAGCTGGAGTAATGATGGTAAAAATTCAGCATTGCATTAAAGGAATAAATTACATGAGGTTAATATATTCGCACAGAAACAATCATTTTAAATAGTAATAATATTTTATAAATTTTTAGTGTATTTTTGATCAAATAAATGCAGCCTCGGTGAGCAGAAGAGACTTAAAAAAAAAAATCGTACCTAACTTCTGAATGCTAGTGTATGTGCTTTATAAAAACTGACCGTCAGTGTCAACTAGTTCAATTTAATCTGTAAAAGAATTGAGTTTTGTGACCTGAAGCAGGTTAGCTGGCCTTGTTTGCTCACCTAAACCAGCTTTACCCTGCGAACCACTTTAGGCTGCGTTATTTGAGCTCAGATCTTAACGATTGCTTCGGTCTCAATCAGATTAGTAACTGTGTAAAATGCAAAAGCACATGCGAACATCAAGTTATGAACTCTTTTTAGCATCATTAATTGATGTCAGTATATTATTAAATATGTATAAAATATCCTATATATTAACCCTTCTAGTTCATAAGGACATCTATTCATTAAGCTGACACTTTTACCTATCTCAGGGTAAAGAGATTTCAGTCTAGTGTTTTCTACCTTCTTCTAGATTGTCGAACCCCTTTTGAACCCGACACAAGTTAAACATTCAATGACTGATGTTTTCATATCAAGCAGTCTGCAGTCGTCAGAGTCTATTGCTCCATACGAAAAAATACTAATTAAAAACTCCTGTAATATGTGTTTTACGTGCAGCAGCAGTGAAAACAAAATAGCAGATCTTTTGGATTATAAAAACGCTTTTTAAATTGTTAAATGAATCCCTTTCTGTCAAAACTCAAAGGATTTGACAGTTTGACACAACTAAAACTAAAAATTAACCCTTAAACGTGCTGTTGTTGAACACAAATGAGCAGAATTTGGTCATGGATGAATCTAACATTTAACATTGACCAAAGAACTTGCACAAGGGCACGCGACTACATCCGTGTTATGATCATCTCACCCATATTTGCGTATAAAACGAATCCAATCTGCACTCGATCCGTCCTGATCCGTGAAGACGCTCACAGTTATTTGGTTCAATATCTTTCAGAAAGTGCAGAAGTGGCACGTTTCGTACTTGTTCTGTTTAGCGTAGCTGCCAGACGTAAAAACCACACGGGATTGAGTCAGGACGAGTTTTCTCCAGCTGGTTTAGTGGATGACTTTCTTACTGGATTTTGACAAAAAGGCCCGTATGAGGAAGACACTTCCCACAGAAGCCACCGCAGCGGCCGTAGATCCTGCTACCGTCCTGCAACAATACACACAAACACCATTACATCACCGCCAACAATAACCATTAGTGTCATAATCAGTCTTGGCGGGAGCTGCTTTTAAAACTAATTCATTACAATCAGTTTTGTAGGTAATGCATTACAAGTAACGTGTGTTACGCAATCAGATTCCTTTTTTAAAGTAACTAGTAAAGTAATGCATTACTTTTTAATGAAATTGAAGGAAATATCGGAGTTACTTTGTTTCTCATGTATTGAGTGACAGCTCTGGTGCAGAGCGCTGGGTCTGAACATGATCTTACTGTACAATAATAATAATAATAATAATAATAATCCACGTCCTCACTTCTGAGCGGTGGACTTTGAGCATGACGTAGTTGCCTTGTGAAACCCATTTAGTGGATTCTGTGACCTTCAGTCCTGTTCCACTGAGATTTATACTAAACTGACCCTGAACAAGCAGAGAAGAGACAGATTATTAGTGCATTACATCGAAATAAGGTATTAAAACAATCTCCACACATTAAGGACAATAACTGTTTTTTGTTTTTTTTGGAAAGAAATAATGCTTTTATTCATCAAGGATGCATAAGATTGATCAAAAGTAGGAGTAAATATTTTTATAATACTACAAAAGGTTTCTATTTCTAATAAATGCTGTTCTTTTGAACTTTCTATTCATCTGCGAATCCTGAAAATTAAAATGCATTAAAGTTTCCACAGAAATACTGCACAGCACAACTGTGTTCAACACTGATAATAATCAGAAATGATTCTTGAGCAGTAAATCATCATATTATTCTGATTTCTGAAGATCATGTGACACTGAAGACTGGAGGAATGATGCTGGAAATACAGCGGAGCATCACAGAAATACATCACACTTTAACACAGATTCACACAGAACACAGATGTTTTGCATTAGAATAATATTTAAATTTTTTCTGTATTTTTGATCAGATAAATGCAGGATTTTGACGAGATTTGACCCTCCTCTAGTCATGTAGGAGCTGTAATGATGTTACCTGAGGACATTTAGCGGCGCTGTAGCAGTCTCCTGCGGACGCAAACGGGACGGAGCGACCGAACAACGTCTGACTGAACTTCAGATCAGTCGCTGAAACACAATTAATCATCCACTGAGAATTAGATTAAACTGTCAATCTGCAGTTTACAGTTCACAACAAAGTTTAACTTGATAACATTAATGCTCAATTATTATTAAATTAAATTAATTCGATTACTTTATTTCATAAATGCATTTCTATATATTTATAGTTTGTTTTATTGCTAAATCACTAGCTAATGCATTAGATAACGTTAAGCAATCAGACCATACTGTAAAGTGTGAGTGTGTATTGTGCATGATCGTTGTGTGATCAGCGAGGTGAAGGACTCACGGATGATGCGCATGCTGGAGAGATCGAGCCGTACGCGGTGAAAGACGGTGTAACCGGCCGCGGTGTAATCGTTCCTGCAGGCGCAGTCCTGCCGCCGACTGCCGTTATACGGACACTCAAACGGGTTCTGCAGCCTGGAAATATGATGGTTATACATGTATGTGAACACTAAACCAGTCATAGGAGTTAACTCCTAATAAAAGCTGAATAAATCATCTCTCCATTGATGTCTGGTTTGTTCGGAGGACAATATTTGTCTGAGATACAACTATTTGAAAATCTGGAATCTGAGGGAGCAAAAAATATCTAAATATTGAGGAAAATCAT
>NC_081797.1:992500-1000000 GCF_963082965.1 Carassius carassius
TTTTGTGCTCCAGGGTCACATATAAACAACAACAAAAAAAACAATAACAAAAATAATAGTAATGACAATTATATCAGGTCTTTAAACTTACTATACGACATTCATTCTTAAAAATACTTAAGGAGAAACCTTTTTAAACAATATATATTTTAATATTTATATATTTATATTTTCTTTTCTTCTTATTATTATTGAATGTGAACTGGAGCAGAAAGTGAATGAATCGCTCCAGATGGTTCCTGTGATGTTCCTGAGGTCTCTTCTCTCTCGAGGAGGTGTGTGAGCACTGCAGACGCACCTGACTCCATGCGCTGCTGATCCAGACGTACAGGCAGGTGGCGCTGTGACACGGCTCGTGTGTGGGGGGTTTGAGAGAGGCATCACACATGCTGTCCGGAGCCGCCTTCATCCCTCCGTCCACACAAAACACAGATCTGGACCTCACGCCGCGGCCACAGCTCACATTACACTGGACACACACACATCAAAGCCAGAAATGCTTTACTAATCTTACGTCAAATAATAATAACTTTCCCAGTATAAAATGACTTTGCATTGCTGCTGTTACTAAGAATCTTGTGGGCAGGGAAAATCTGAATTATTACTAAATTATTTACAGTAGAGTGGGCAGTAAAACTCATAAACAACAACCGTATTTGACCGTTTAAGGTCAAGCATTGGGAGAGACGGAGGGACACAAATCACACAGATTATATTCAGATGACATAAACACAGAGACATCAGAGCGTGTTTGATGATCAGGGTTTGAGCTGTTTCATCTCCAGAGACACACGGATAACCTCAGAAAACCTCGCCGGGAGTTCAGGTCCAAAACACACCAAAATAAAGACATTTTCCAAAGACATAAAAGAAATATTATTGTTCAGATTCTGAGGTGAAATGGGACATTTGTTCTCGATTCTTCATCATTATAAATAATAAAAAAAAAAAAAAAAAAGTCTTTTATAAAAGTCTCTTACATATAAATATGATGTGTTCATTTGCTAATAAAAATAAATAATTACAGATTTTTCCATTGGTGACTTATAGCATATTATTGGCTTTTTTTCTGCGTGAACAAGGTGCAAATAAAGGCTTTTTGTTGTATTTCTTTTCTTAATTTTTACAAATATTTATTTTCAGATTTTGGTGAGATATTTATTCTTGATGAAAAAAAATGATTAAGCTTTCTCTGATAGTAAAAAAAAATAATAAAACAAAATAAAATAAAATAGATAATGACATGAAAAACAGATTAAGCTTTCTCTGATTTTGAATTATGACTTATTATTGGAAAATAATAAAATAATAATAACTAAATAAATATTCTCTCATTGTGACATGCAGTATAACTTATACTTGGTATCTGTATCAAAGCATCGTATTTATAAGAACTGTGTGGTAATTTGCTAAGAATAAAATTATACAAAAAAATTCAATATAAAATTGTAAATAAATACACTTTCTAGTTTCTCTGATTTTGACTTTCTTACTAGCATGTTTTGTATAAAAGTATCTTGTATATACGAACTATGCACTCATTTGTTATTTATAAAAATATATATATATATTTTGTATAAAAGTATCCAAAGTACTATGTGTTTTTTCGCTATTAATAAAGCAAAATAAAGGCAAAAATAATAAAACAAATGTAACCACAAAAAACAAACAAACTTGGGAGCCCAGTTTAACCACGCTGTTCTTTCTTCATCTTCAGCTTTAAGTCCTGACATCTAGGTAACAGCTCTAGTGTAATGAAGCACATTCATCGATGGTGTTTTACTCACGTCCTTCCAGTCATGTGTTGTCCAGCTGTGCGTCTGGCAGTCGCTGTGGAAGCAAGAGCGGAGGAGATCAGGACGTACTCGTGCGTCACACAGATCATCAGAGACGCGACCTTTGCCCTTTGACCTGCAGAAGACCTCACGCAACTGAAGGCCAGTGCCACAGCTCACTGAACACTGCACACAAACATATGGAAACACACCTCATTATTACCCATTACATGAGTTGTGAGTTCATATCTGGAGCTGGTCTGAATTAACACTCACCTCATTTTGACTTGGAAGAGATGGAGGGACACATTTCTAGAAACTGCATAGTTTTTTGTAAGGTGATTAAACTTTGCAAATGTTTTAAGACTCTCAAAACACATCTCATTTATTTTGATCAGATTTTTTGCAATTTTTTTAAGAGATATAACACGTTTTGTGTTCGGGTCATTTTTGACCCGGGTATGTATGGAGCAACATAAGTGTCAAAAATACTTATCAGCACAGTTATTTTAGTGTCTAAAATTTAAAAATATATATATTTAGACCTTTTGTCCATACCTCCCAATGTTTTGGGACAGAATTTCATTGATAAATATTAATATTGTATGTCTTTTGTTGAGCCACTGTAGTGTGAAAAATGTATCACGTTTTTTTTGTTTAATCTGAAAGTGAAAGTTTATACAAATAAAATGAATTCATTAATTTTAAAATAAATAAATTGTTGAAGTAATATTTATATTGTTTTATTAGAAATAAATGTGTAAGTTTAATAAAATTATGTTTTTGTCTGTTTTTGAGTTTTTTTAATTAAATAAAATTTGTATATATAAAATTCTACATTTTATTTTATTTTAATTTATTTATTTTAATTTAATTATTAAATTAAATTAAATTAATCAAAAAGTAACAACATGGCAAAACCATGGTAACAATACAAATTTGAAGTTTCCACATTCACTCATTAATAAGAAATTGCGTTTATACTTTATTTTAAGGTCTCCTTGTTCCAGTTTAATTCTACATTGAAGTACTAACTATATTGTTAGAGTTTGGATTAGGGTTTGGCCTGGGGTTACTTGAATGTAATTAGGCATAATTTATTATTACTATAATATCAAGTACGTGTAACATGCAACAAGAACACATTAAAAATAAAGTATTACCAAAACTGCTGATCAGACACAACATGGTATTAGAGTTGAAAAAGACTAATTTCATTCAACTCTTGGGGTGGAATCCACTGAGGATTAGAGCAGTGCGTGTGTTTAAGAGGTGCGGTGTTCAGATATAAAGCGTGTCTTTCCTCTGCGCTGGCAGATTTCATGCTCGATGCAGACCTGTGAGACGAGCTGATTGCTTCCAGACGCAGAGGGGGATGATGGGGGATCGTGACGGGTTCGGGGGTAAAGCCGGGGCAGGAGAGAGTGTAGACAGTGTTGGGGAAAGGTACAACCCGAATTCCGGAAAAGTTGGGACGTTTTTTAAATTTTAATAAAATGAAAACTAAAGGAATTTCAAATCACATGAGCCAATATTTTATTCACAATAGAACATAGATAACGTAGCAAATGTTTAAACTGAGAAATTTTACACTTTTATCCACTTAATTAGCTCATTTAAAATTTAATGCCTGCTACAGGTCTCAAAAAAGTTGGCACGGGGGCAACAAATGGCTAAAAAAGCAAGCAGTTTTGAAAAGATTCAGCTGGGAGAACATCTAGTGATTAATTAAGTTAATTGATATCAGGTCTGTAACATGATTAGCTATAAAAGCTTTGTCTTAGAGAAGCAGAGTCTCTCAGAAGTAAAGATGGGCAGAGGCTCTCCAATCTGTGAAAGACTGCGTAAAAAAATTGTGGAAAACTTTAAAAACAATGTTCCTCAACGTCAAATTGCAAAGGCTTTGCAAATCTCATCATCTACAGTGCATAACATCATCAAAAGATTCAGAGAAACTGGAGAAATCTCTGTGCGTAAGGGACAAGGCCGGAGACCTTTATTGGATGCCCGTGGTCTTCGGGCTCTCAGACGACACTGCATCACTCATCGGCATGATTGTGTCAATGACATTACTAAATGGGCCCAGGAATACTTTCAGAAACCACTGTCGGTAAACACAATCCGCCGTGCCATCAGCAGATGCCAACTAAAGCTCTATCATGCAAAAAGGAAGCCATATGTGAACATGGTCCAGAAGCGCCGTCGTGTCCTGTGGGCCAAGGCTCATTTAAAATGGACTATTTCAAAGTGGAATAGTGTTTTATGGTCAGACGAGTCCAAATTTGACATTCTTGTTGGAAATCACGGACGCCATGTCCTCCGGGCTAAAGAGGAGGGAGACCTTCCAGCATGTTATCAGCGTTCAGTTCAAAAGCCAGCATCTCTGATGGTATGGGGGTGCATAAGTGCATACGGTATGGGCAGCTTGCATGTTTTGGAAGGCTCTGTGAATGCTGAAAGGTATATAAAGGTTTTAGAGCAACATATGCTTCCCTCCAAACAACGTCTATTTCAGGGAAGGCCTTGTTTATTTCAGCAGGACAATGCAAAACCACATACTGCAGCTATAACAACAGCATGGCTTCGTCGTAGAAGAGTCCGGGTGCTAACCTGGCCTGCCTGCAGTCCTGATCTTTCACCTATAGAGAACATTTGGCGCATCATTAAACGAAAAATACGTCAAAGACGACCACAAACTCTTCAGCAGCTGGAAATCTATATAAGGCAAGAATGGGACCAAATTCCAACAGCAAAACTCCAGCAACTCATAGCCTCAATGCCCAGACGTCTTCAAACTGTTTTGAAAAGAAAAGGAGATGCTACACCATGGTAAACATGCCCCGTCCCAACTATTTTTAGACCTGTAGCAGAAATCAAAATTGAAATGAGCTCATTTTGTGCATAAAATTGTAAACTTTCTCAGTTTAAACATTTGCTATGTTATCTATGTTCTATTGTGAATAAAATATTGGCTCATGTGATTTGAAAGTCTTTTAGTTTTCATTTTATTAAAATTTAAAAAACGTCCCAACTTTTCCGGAATTCGGGTTGTACTTGTAAAAGTAATGAATTACAATATGGCGTCACTCCTTAAAAAAAGTAACTAATTAGTTACTTTTTATGGAAAGTAATGTGTTACGTTACTTTTGAGTTACTGTTTAAATCTGGGCAGGGCTTGCTTGTTTGATTTAAATATAAATAAGTTATTATTTTACAAATATAAAAGCCCTTTCACACCAAAAGTGAGATGAATACACCTCCGGCTGAAGGAAATACAAACTCATGTCTGTAGACCTTATGAATGAGTGCTGTGTGTTCATTATTAATAATAATAATATTAATGATGAAAAAGCCAGTTGCAGGAAGTGATGTCACATACCTCTCTCCACCGATTGGCTCTCCAGGAGGGGCAGGGCCCGGCCCGACAGGCCTTCTGTGTTCTGGGTGGGATGAGATGAGCGCAGCTGTGCTCCTGGATCTGTGTTTGGTTCTGATCGACACAGATGATCTGCCGCTCTTTGACTCCCTTCCCACAGGACACCGAGCACTGCAGAGCGGACAGAGACAGAGCAGAGCGTCAGGAAAACCACCCGCACACATCTGGAAACACCCTCCGTCCGTCAGACAGAGACTGTGTTTTACAACCCACATGATCAACATATTATTGCTTCTGTTCATTAATTATGATCGTGGGACATAAATCTATTTGGATCCATGCTGTGTGATGCCGGAACGAGATCTCGCACACGCTCACAGATCATATTTCACCACAGTAAAGACAGAAACAAGAAATCTTGCATGAAGAAAGAAAACATTAAATAGTTTTTATCAATTTATTTTATTTATATCACTGTGGAAGCCCATTTTAAATTACATGTTTTATTGCTTTTCTTTTTGTAAGTTCTTCTAGCTTTTTTTTTTTAGTTTAGCTAGTTTTAAAGGGGGAACAAATACATTTCTGTAAAATATTTTTGTATTTAGGAGTACTATGTGTTTATTTACCAAAAATAAAATATAATAAAATAAAAATGACTGACATTTCAATATATTTTTTCTTATTTTATATATTTTGTAAAGCCTATTTTTATAACTGTAAAAATATATTATTATTAATTATTATTATGTTTTAATGTTATTGTACTTTTTTTTCACTTTTTCTCCTCAAAATGTCTGTTTGAGCTTAGTTTAATTTTGTGTAAAGCTATTTTTTATAGAAATACTATGTAATCATTTGTATTAATTTATTAATATTCATGAAACAAAACAAACAAACAAACAAAGAATAAATAAATAAATAAGGCATGACTTAATATTGTCATTTTTGTATAAAGGTGTGAAACCTTTTCTTTTTGTTATTTTGCATAGACATAGTGTTTTTTACCCCGCCTAATTTATATTCCTGTGGAAAAAAAATACAGAATAAAAAGTTTATTTAAAACCAGCTTAAATTAAATTTACTACCACATTTATTTATTTTTATATCGTTGAAATATACATTTACTTCATAAATAAAATAATATTATTATCAATAATAATTCAAAATAATTCATTCACATTATAGTAATGAGAATATTGAGGGGTAAATGCAAAAATAAATCTTAATATTCCTAAAAATAGGCCCAATTTTGTCTGTTTGAAAATAATTTCTTATTTTTCCTCTTAAATTGAAGGTGAAATATGAGCTGGATCTCTTTCAGCTTCCTGTTTTGACTTCAATGCGTCCACATCTGTGAAGTTTGATCCTCATGGAGAATAAAAGCAACAAGTTTGTGCAAAACATACTAGAGCATCAGGACACACACACACACACACAGACCATAAACAGGGTCATTACAGAGGTATTTTAAACACAGACTGCAGTCTGCCAGCAGAAACACATCAAAGAAACACAGATAAGAGAAACGACCATCAGCATGCTGGCAGACACACACACACACACACACACAGCTGAGGGGAAGAGGAGGAGAGCGAGCGGCTGTGAACGCTCTCGTCTGATAGGAGTCACACACACACACACACACACACACAGATGAAGGAGGACAGAAGTAAGACGAGAGGAGAAGCAGCTTGAGGTCAGTCTGATGGGACAAACATGTTATTTTGTGATGAAATGATCGTTATATTTACTGCTAGAATCACTGCTAATGCATGAACGTGTCTAATTCTGTGAATGTGATGAAACTCAATCAGCTTTCGTCTTGAGACGGATAATTCAAGCAGACAAGCTCATTGTAGTATTTGTTGTTGATTGCATTGCATTGATTTTGAACTGTAATACGGTGAAAACAGTATTATATTACAGTGATGAGCATTACGATTCATCAGAGACGGCAGGTTTGGTGAGATTCAGACATACAGGGACTCATTCAGATCACTAACAACTACACAGAGAGAGAAACTGAGATGAAGTGAACGCAGTCTGATGTTAAATAACTCTGATCTGATGGAGCCGCTCATTCATACTTTCTTCATGACAGAGACAAAAGAGCTGAAGCCGGATGTTTAAGACACAGAAATCACTGTCTGTGAGTGAACTTCATCGACGCTCAGGCACTTTAGTCACGTATATGTGTTCAGACAGGACAAACATGTGTTTTCCTGTCATTTCTGACTGATTATTGCTTAAACACAAAGAATGCATGGAGTCCACAACTAGATCCTATACATGTGTTTAGTTTTTATGGAAATGCATTCCAACTTGTACTTGGAGAAACTTGTTAACATG